>NC_071980.1:11414400-11419831 GCF_026283585.1 Hylaeus volcanicus
ATATATATATACATTACTAAATATATATATATTATATACGGAGAGTGTATATATATATATATACATTACTAAATATATATATATTATATACGGAGAGTGTATATATATATATACATTACTAAATATATATATATTATATATATATTAAATTTGGCATTTTCTACGTTACGAAGATGGCATAAGGCCCTTAACGCGTTCCGAAGCGCGATACTTCTGGTTCTCCGTCCAGCATGAACGCGCCGGGCAAAAAGCGCGAGAGAAATCGCGGGGCGATCGCGTTACGAGATTGCATGGCGTTCGTCAACGCTATTTATATCGGTTACACCGACTTCCTCCCCGAGGATAACGTTATCGTCCGGCCGCCATGCGTAAACAGCATTTCGGAGACATCGGACTACGGCTTCCTCGCCTCGCCCGGGACACGTCCTCACTTTATTTTATTTTCTGCTCGGCTACGCGAATTCCGCGATTCGCGACGCCATTCGTGAAATCCAAATCCCCGTACGACGACAACCTCTGTTGCTCGACCTTCCAGCTTCTTCGAAGGTCTCGCAAATTTTCTTGCGGGGCAATATTCGGATCTGGGAGAGTTACCATTCCCCTAGAGAGTGGATTAACCCTTTACAGTGGAGGTCCTTTTTTGTGGTATCTATCAGCAACTCAAGATGCTTTCTTAGCATTCTATTGCTATGAGTTCTAAGCTATCGAGATTTGAAAATCAGGTCACCTTTACCGCACCGACAATCATTTTATTGACATTTCGAGTTCCAAAGAAATGAAACCTAAAGAAACATTAGGTATTGTAGATTTGCTGCGTGAAACTTAATAGTGACCGAGAGTCACCTCTCGAGCGCAAAGGGTTAAATATGCTAAGGTTAAGAAGCTAGTGTATGGAACACTTAAATTGTATGGAACGCTATAGGAGGAAAGTCGAAAGATTGGTTTTTGGAGGCGTGGCTTCTTTTGGAACGGGTTCCCTATTCGCTAGTACGTTCGCCTATACATATAAAAACTGCCACCTGTTGATCGGTGCAGCGTCTTGCAGTGAGGCTACGAGGGCTACGAGGCTACGAGTAAGGCTTTACGAACTGGAATATACTTTCCGAAACTATGCTCTAACCCTGTACTTTGACACAGTGGTCCTCTAGGTTTCTCAGGCACCACGAGCAGAAGGAGAATAACTTAACTACTCTATCTACTATGAGAAATAAATCAGAGATGGGCAAAACCCTAGACTTTGAATAAATCTGAAGTTTGCCGATATATTTCTCTCGTTTCCTTCTTTGGAAAATGTTCAAAAAAGGAAACGAGACAAACACATCGGCAAACTTCAGATTTATTCGAAGCCTAGGGTTTTGCCCATCACTGAAATAAATAAAACTAGCTTCCATATGCCCAGTTGTACCCTCCTCGATATCTATCCTCGCGAGACCACGAAAATCGATGGATCCATCATGGACCAAAGTCCATCTCGCGTCGCTATAGGCTGGACCACAGGTATCGCGTTCCCTTTGCGCACCAGCCACGGCGTTGAGACACCTAATTTTGCACGTTATGTTCGAGGCTCGTACGCACACAGGCGTGTTCCTTGCCGAATGTGCGGTCCGGCAGTTGCGAGAGTGGCATGAAAGTGGGTGAACTAAGCTCGCATTTGCGGCTAAAGGCTAGCGTACACGCGTTTCCCTTGTCGTCGTGGTCGTGGTCGTGGTCTCTCCCGGTTTCTATCCATCTTTTCTTTTTCTTGTTCTTCTGGTCCCGACAAGCTTTCCCGAGGGGATCTCGCGGAAAGAGACGAACTCGGACGTCCGAGTGACGTCCAATTAAGACACGAATTTTTCGCTCGTTTTTAGAGGAAGCTTGTTAATGAGCCAGACCGTTAATTATACACGCTAGATAGCGAGAATTTGGCCTTTGCGGGAGACGGTACTAAACGATGCAAGGATGGGCGACCCGAGAGCTATCGGATCCAGGAGTCAAGAGAAGAACAGAAGAAAAAAATTCGAATCGAGTAACCTTTTCCTTTTCGAAGTCGGTTAAAAAGGCTTCCTAAGCGAGTTACTTGAAGTTACTCGCGTGCACTACTAGGTCACGATAGTTTCTTTCGTTTCAATAAGTAATGCATACAGTCAGTCCCATAAGTATTCGAACCCTCTATGTTTATCGAAGACATTAGTCTTATAGAAATATCACCCAGTTTATGTTATACTGCTCGGCGATCGAAATCCTGGACCCCTCAGGACGTATACCCCCCAGTGGTGGGAATATGATTTATGTGCATTTATCGTAGAGAAATTTGTACATGTAACCCTTTGCGCTCGAGTGGCGTCTCTACGGCGACGTACGTAATTTAAAAATGATTTATTGAACGTACAATTTCAATTTTACTTATATCAGAATAGAGATCATTATTTATTGAAATAATAATACATTCAGTCACGAATGTTCGTAAATGTTTCTTTTCGAAGTAGAGTTTTTGGTTTTCAAAATTTATTATAAAAATAGGCTAGATTTGATTCTATAGAAAAATACCTCGCGCCCAAAGGGTTAAAGAGACTTTATTGTACTTACAAGACTACATAAAATATTTTATATTTCGTGCTGCGTGACTGAATTGCGTACGATCCATTTTGATTTATTACTGTTACAACAACGTCTAAGAAATTAAAATAATCAAGGTTCTCCATATAAACACTGCCCTATAAAATAACTCGGTGCAAGTCACGAACTTTGACTACAGCAGTGTATCTCAAAATGGAATTTTTTTTTATTATTTAACATAACTCGCAGACCTCGTAATATTAAACATCGTTTTCCGTAAAATCGCGTCTAGATCACCCCGGAAAATGCACACGGAAGCCCACTGGGTTCCAGCAACTTCACCGTCAAGGAGAACCGACACGCGAGGTTGCACAGTATAAATCCAGCTACGATCGATGTCCTCTTGGTAACGAGACTCGAGGACATTCCATTTCGTCGGATGGGCCTGGAGGAACACGAGAGCGAAAGAATACTTTCTCGAGCCTACACAGACTGTTTTCTATCGTTTATCGTTCGAATTCCTCGAAGGTTTAAACGCGGTAGACGCGACAGAAACTGCTCGTCCTTCTGAGTGCCTCCGCGGAGGTAAGAGTCACGGAAGATAAGCAAATTTGAATTTCTATTATTTATTTATCCAGGAGTTGAATTAAGCGAGAAAATCGAGCGAAAAAGTGTGGAATATTTGTAATCACAGAATTTGAATTTTTATTATTTATTTATCCAGGAGCTGAATTAAGCGAGAAAATCGAGCGAAAATGCGTGGAATATTTGTAACCACGGAAATTTACGCGAATTCACGTTTTCACGGATAGAGACACAGAATCGAAACTTAAATGATCGAGCGAATGGAAGAGTTTCTAAGTCAGAATTTTAGAATTTACAAGGATGGGAAGTCGAGTAACTTCACTGTAACATCTAATATCGAAGCCCACTGACTCTCCCCTATAGCTCGGGTACCTCGGGATTGCTAAACCCGTACTGTAGCTACAATCGAACATAGCTACAGCCCCTGAGGGCGAAACCTAAACGAAAGCCTCTATCTTCTAAAAATTCTAAACAGTATGTCAACTCTATATATATATTTTTTTTTTTCGGATTTACGCGTACTTCCACGTGTCGTAAACGCACGAACGTTCGCCGATCTATTTACAGTTGGTGTAGAAAGTATTCGTACACCGATCAATTTCCAAAATAACTGTGTAAAATTGTAATTTATTAACTTATTTTTTATAAACAATGACATTCTACATATTCTCGGAAATCTCTAGAATAGATATTTGACAAAAAAGATAGCTATTTATGTAAGTTGCGAAACTAACAAGAAAAAAAACAAACAATCGATAAAAATGTTGAAGCAATAAATATTCGCACAACTGTTTAAAAGTACTTTCCTGGAAATTTCATGTTTTCTAATTCGTACGGAGCAATAAACTAATGTGTTTACGTTACACACTCTACTGTAAATGGTTCGTCGTAAGAATCGTACAAGTACTAATTGCTCCTATACTTTTACCTACTTTTCGCATTTTTTTTTGTTAATTTCACGAAATATATTAACTAGTAAATGTTGTTTGGGCTATATCTATCTTAGAGACTTCCGAGAATATGTAAAATATCATTGATCATAAAAAGAGAAGTTAAGAGACTACAATTTCGCACAAAACTTTTTGAGAAATTGATCGGTGTACGAATACATTCTACACCCGCTGTACATAAATTACGAACAATTTGAACTCGAACAATTTACTCGAACTGCATCTTTCTACGTTTAAATACTTTCTGCCCGTGTCTTCTTTCCTCGTCTTCCCCTCCCTACCCCGCCGCGCCAATCGAGAATCGCTCCGTCGATCTCGGAATCGATTTACAGCGACTCGAAAGGCCACCTCGGCGGAATTGAAAGCGAGCGGACGTTCGACGCGAGATTTAATCGATATTAGTGTTTACCCGAAAAAAAAAAATACGCTCTCGCACGCACGTACCACAAGCAAAGAGAAAGGTCCTCCCCCAAGGACGAGCCGCATTGCGGAAAGAGGGGAAGAAGAAAAAAATATATATATATATATTCGATGTGGGAAAACGGCTATCGGGGCCACGGATAGACGTAATAGAGTGGAGAGTGTAGAGACAACGACAGAAATCGTCCACGATCGTTTGCTTCTGCGAGAAGTGTACGACCCCGTTCAAGGGCGTCGTCTGTACTAGGTTACGCGGGCCAAGGTCGTCCCGATTACGTCTACACGCATGTCAAACGACGCTTTTTAAACAACCTTCGACGACTCGGTTTACATCGTCGCGCGCCGATAACCTTATAAATCGTGACAAGCCGCGAAACGTCGCGACTGTCATATTTTTGCTTATCTCTGTTATTGAATACGATGGAGAGTAGCCCGAACGCGAGCGAAATATCAAATTGTATAACGTTGTTCAATCAATGTTAGCGAACACCGCGGCGAACGCGAAGAAGAGTTACGAAAACGAAGTATGAATGAGAATAGTCGATTTGCTTTTTACGCTGGAATTATTTAAGTAAATTTGGTGATAAAATTTAGTAGAGTATAATAACGTGTCTTTAAGAATTATTTCTATTGGAGGTGAATTCATTGCAAATTTCATTCTTGAATATTGAAATTGCTTAGATTAATATAACGATTAATAATAGTAAACCATAAGAAAAGGACCTTATAGAATTATTTCCATCGATGGAAAATTCTTTGCAAGTTTTATTCTTGCACAACGAAATTACTTAGGTGAATATAACGATTAACTAATAATAGTAAATTATAAGAATGCGTCTTAAAGAATTATTTCTATTGCAGGAGATTTCTTTGCAAGTTTCATTCTTGTATATTGAAATTGCTTAGATTAATATAACGATTAATAATAGTGAACCATA
>NC_071980.1:11419841-11420331 GCF_026283585.1 Hylaeus volcanicus
GATTAATATAACGATTAATAATAGTGAACCATAAGAAAAGGATCTTAAAGAATTATTTCTATCGATGGAAAATTCTTTGCAAGTTTTCTTCTTGCACAACGAAATTACTTAGGTAAATATAACTATTAACTAATAATAATAAGTTATAAGAACGTGTCGTACAGAATCATTTCTATCGGAGATGAATTATTCGCAAATTTCATTCTTGTATATTGGAGTATTTACTCCGTAGCTAATTAGCACAATTATAATTTACACGGTGCAAAAACAAATTTTTAAAGAATTATTTTCATTAAAAAAAGTATTCTAGTTGCACACGTACATAAATTAAAAATTTGTGACTGTATTCTTTCTAAATCTCCCGAAAACACATGGGTCACAATTGACCCAATCCAATCATCGAACTGTCGCGTTATATCGTACATAAATTAAAAATTTGTGATTGTATTCTTTTTAAATCTCTCCCGAAAACACATGGGTCACGATTGAC
>NC_071980.1:11420341-11422720 GCF_026283585.1 Hylaeus volcanicus
ACATGGGTCACGATTGACCCAAACCAATCATCGAACTGTCGCGCTATCTACTGCTGATCGCTCGAATCTTTCTCGATTTAACGAAACCGGAGTATAACCTCCCCTGATTCTCTTCGAATTCTAATACTCTCTCGAGAACGACAATAGATCGAAAAAGTGTAACCTATAGCATTGACCTAGCCGATAGACAGCAACTAGTCTGTACGACACGAAAGAACAAGTTTAGAAACTTACCTTGACGTCGAAGGCGTCGGTGGGCATTCGCTGGACGCCGTTCATTTTCGTCGAAGTGTCGCTGCCCCGAACTCGAACACTTGCCTCCCTTTTTCCGCAGCCCAGCAATCACGCCAAGCGGAGAATACTCCCGGCGTCGAGTCCTCAGGCGTCGCGACGACACGCGCGAACGCGACGACGACACATCAAACAGTTCAAACTGCTCGGACAGCTAGGAGCCGCTTCGACGCATCCTCGTTAACGTGCGCGGGACAACTGGAAGGCGTTCGCGCGCGCCTTTCGATCCCTCGAATCTCGAATTCGACCGCAAGCCCGCGCACGTGTTTCGCACCCTGCCACTAATCCCTGCAAAAACCAAAGGATCTCATTCATTCCTGGAAGGAAACAATTAGCGTCGAGGACGCGAGACAGGGATTGGGGGGTACGTGTTTTCCAAATAGTTTTGAAATTCGTATAAGAAGTACCTCGGTTACAAGGTTAAGTTAACGACACGATATGTTGTTAACGAGACCATACCTTTGTACAGTACATTCGTCACTTGTCCGAACCACGCGTATATACAGTGAGTAACTTTAATATTCGGACGCTATGAGATTTTTACATTTTCACATCGTAACTTCGTTTCTAATAAAACAAATAAAAAACATAATCAAGTATTATATTAAGGTATATGTGTAGTAAACAATAGTATAAGTTTTACTTACGTAACTTACAATAGTTGTTAAATAATACGATTTAAACAAAACATTGTCTGATTTTCGCGTTACTTTAATATTCGGACACTTGGTAGTGTAGCACCTTTTCTGAGTGTTTACGCAGAGTTATTTCAAGTTAGAAGGAGTGTTTGTTTACAAACACAGTTGACTGTTCGGATGATGCTAACAAGCTTTATTTCATCAGTTATTCTTTGATAACCGTTACGTGCACGTGTATAATGCCACGCAAAAGCAATACCACGTATAATATACGACAACTTGTGATTTTTCACAATGCAAAGGGGAAATTATGTAGACAAATTACTGCCATACTCAACATGAGTAAGAGTACAATGGCAAATATCATCAAACGGTTCAAATACGAGGATCGTATAGAGTCTATACTATAGACTCTGTACCCCAAAAGGGTCAAACGAAGAAGTTGGATGCACGTGATAAGATGAAACTAATACGAAAAATAAAGAAGGATCCTTCACTCAGTGCACCAAAATTAGCAACAGAGCTCTTAAACGAGACTGGGAAGAAGGTACATCCCCAAACAATCCGCAGAGCCTTAAAAGATGGTGGTAGCAATGGAAGAGTTGCTAGGAAGAAAGAAGAAGAGATTCTCTAGAAAGAAGAGATTAAATTTTGCTAAAGAATTTGTGTTCAAGGAAGAAACATGGTGGAACGATGTCATTTTCACCGACGAAAGTAAATTTAACATTTTTGGATCAGATGGACGAAGGATGGTGTGGCGTAAGAAAAATGAAGAATTTAAATTTAAAAAACTAAGGCCGACTGGAAAGCACGGAGGTTGCAGTGTGCTTGTCTGGGGCTGTATATCCACATTTGGGTTGGGCGAATTAGTTTTTATTGACAATATTATGGACAAAAATGTGTATTTGAACATATTAAAAAATAATTTACACAAAAGTGCTACACAAACGGGAATTTTGAACACATTTAAGTTTTATCAGGACAATGACCCGAAACATAAGGCACGCATCGTGCAACAATATTTACTGTATAATTGTCCAAAAGTTTTACAACCACCACCTCAATCACCTGACCTCAGTCCTATCGAAAATGTGTGGAATGAACTAGAGCGACGTATCGGGACAACAATATCTTCAAAAGAAATGTTGAAACATCGGTTAAAAGAAGAATGGGACAAAATAACTATTGAATATTTTAAAAAAATCCTTAGCAATATGCCACAACGTTTAAAAGAAGTGATACAACAGAATGGCTACCTAATAAAATATTAAAACACATATTATTATAAAAATTAGCCTCAAAATACATAGTTTCTAAAAGTGTCCGAATATTAAAGTAACACGAAAATCAGACAATGTTTTGTTTAAATCGTGTTATTTAACAACTACAGTAAGTTATGTAAATAAAACTTATACTATTGTTTACTAAACATATACGTTAATACAATACT
>NC_071980.1:11422730-11463033 GCF_026283585.1 Hylaeus volcanicus
TATGATGTGATAATGTAAAAATCTCATAGCGTCCGAATATTAAAGTTGCTCACTGTACACTGTACTGAAACAATTCGAATACCAATACTCTAGCACGACGGAACAAAAGCACTGAATAAATACGACTGAATTGCAAAACCATCCCTAACGAAAATTCGACGCCATGTTGATCTTAATCCGACACCGAGGTTCGTCTCGGAGTGGCAGAATCGACGACGCGATTGACGACCAGAATCGATAAGTCGATGCGACGACGAGGACACCACGCGTCCTTACGCGAAACGTCACGCGCGGTTGGCTTAGAAAATAAGGCTTGTTTGGAATCTTACTGTGCGTGGTTGATCGTCGTAACAGGATTCCGTTGAAAGGAGAGTAAACACGACGGAACCGTGGATGTCCAACGAGCTAGGAGAAGCGTGAAACAGCAACGACGAGGAATGTCGCGATGTACCAGGTTAGATTTCGATCCTCGATCGAACGCGAACGATCTCAAGGTTCTTTCGCAGACTGATTATCGACTCCCGAGCGACCGGGCTTGAATTCGATACTCCGTGTATCCGGTGGCATCGCGTCGACGACACACGAGAACCGACTACTAACGTTCGCCAGGGCTGTGTTGAAGGAAAACGCACGACTGCTTCGCGGAGTACCACGCTTCGCGGTTTGCGATAAGAGATTTGAACACTCGAGTCAGGCTCCAAGTTTCGCGCACGCGCAGACGTGTCCGGTTCGTCGCCGTACTTCGAAACACGTGGTACCCTTCCGACCACCGCGCCCCCTCCCCCACTTCGCCCCACTTTCTTCCGTATGCAGATAATTACTCTTACTACATAAGAGACGTTAGTAAACAGAGAAAATGATTTTAGTTTGAACTGCGATAATCAAATGTATGAATTATGGGTTATGGAACGTTTTCAGGCTGATGGAGGAGCGTCTTCAGGGTCTGAATCTAACGCGTGTTCTACGATGTAAAGATGGGGACATAATTAGCAGATGGTAATTAAATTGAACGAGTGACAAACATTGGCAGATGGCAATGAACGCTCGTAATTCTGCATGTCAGTTTGCTTCAGGTGGAGTAAACGCGATATGTAGATCGTAGACAAATGTGATGAATGTTTGTAATTATGTACAGGTATGTAGAATGGTATGTTTTTTTTTTTTTTTGGAGGGTTATATAAGTGACTCCAATGTGAAATGGGTGGAATCTTTTACAGATGAGTTCGTAACGAACAAAATCAGAACCTATCGAGTATGATGAATTAAAAAATGAAGATAAGATAAAACGATTAAACAAGATTAACTCCAAACAATTAAAAGTTACTGAATTAAGCGGTGACGTAAGTAAGAATATTTGACCACTTATTTTTGAAACAATATTGTATCATATGGATAACATACAAAAGTCTCTGCTCAACTCTGACGAACTTCCTAGAAGGTGCTCGACGCGTATCGACGACGAAACGGAGATCCTCGAGCGTGCTCAGGAACACGTGGTGTCCTTCCAACGACTACCCTCGAGCCACTTCCTCCTGACGTACAGACAAGAGTAACAACTATTACTACAACTTCTATAAACACATCAGCAATGCACCCCAGTCTCAAAGAAAATAATTTCAGATTGACAAGAGAAAAGTATCCTGTCAGAAGGTGCAGCTGTCGCCAAATAAATCGGTTACTTTCCACCCAACGTTCGCGAGAACGACGTACAAAGAGTTGAATCGTGGACGAAACGAAGATCCACGATCGAAGAAATTCGGCATGCGAATTACGCGCGAATCTCGGTCGTCGCTCGGGACCACCGGTTCTGACGGCTAGATTTTCATTCGCTCGAACGGCTAGAAAGGACTCGGGACCGAAAGATACCACGGACAGGGTACCGCGAAGGCAGGCTACTCGAAAACTCGACGTGTTCCATGTTCGAGGGGGAGTAAAAACAGGTTTAAGAACGTAGTTGACCGGTCGACTTTTAAATCGGTCATCCGTCTAGCCGAGTAGAAATCACGTCGATTCGAAATCAAGCACTCGTATCAGCCAGGGAGGGAGCATCGAAACTCACTAAAGATCGTTGTCGTGTGGATCAGCCGTGGTGGAACCGGTAAGTCGAACCGCACGAATTAAAAAGAAAGGTGAGCGCGTTCGAGTCCGAGGGACGGTCCCGCGACAGCGTGGAATAAGGAGGACACGTTTGCACTCGCGATCGGTGAAATAATATGTCGCGGATAGAGGCACATGGCAGGGCATGTCCCCGCCGCAGGATTATACGTAGCAGCCGGCGTTCGGGCGCTCCGCGTCGCGACTGCCGCCGCGGCTAAAAAACCATACGATGACCTCATCACACCGACTCTGTTCTCCTGCCCATGTCACTGATACTAGCTATCCTGAAAACATCGTCACCTGCCCGTCGCCTCCTGGAGGTTGTTGATACCTGGTGTTAACCGCCGTCGAGACCACTGGCATGTCCTTTGTGCCACCTTTTGATTTAGATTCGGATTCACGTTTCTGTTCGTTACGTTTTCGTCAAGTCTACGGATTTAAAATTGTCACCTTATGATTTCTATGATCGTGAACTTGTAATAAACGCGTCGCAGTCAAGGGGTTAAATATTGTAAATAAATATATCCCTCCATAAACATAGAAAATACAAACTCACTAACTTGCTCGAGTAGCCCAAATCATGAATGTAACGAACTGCTCCAAAGGATATCGTTTGCGTTCATCTGGTGTACCCTGCTAGGAACCACGATCATCTTCGAATGTCCTTCGAGGTGTCTTTAAAAATGCCCGCCTTAGCTCCAATCTCGCTGAACTCGCAACTGCTTCCATCGCGCGAATATGCGAACTGTAAAGTTCGTTGTCCTTTCGAATCTGTAAAGTTTATGTATAAAGCAGTATAAAGTAAGATACGTTCATTGTACTACGTTTTTATTGTCTTTAAATATATGTCTGGTAAACTGAACACAAACTAGTAGACAACGTACGTTAAAGACAGGTTTACTCCACTCCTCTACTCCACCACGCTGAAGACTAATAAAGATGGAACAGTTTGATCATACACGTGCGAAGTGTTCGGCTGTGACATCATACTTGCGTTATGAATCTGAAAAATAGAATATTATGATGGAAGAGCATTTCCAATAAGATTCTCGCAATGTTATATTTCTTTGTTGACATTTGTGTGTTCTGACGAAAATCGTTTCTTACAAAATTTATGATCGTCGTGTACGTGTGAGGTTATGTGCGTTCAACTGTACTTTAACATCGACAACTATAGATCTTTTACAAAAAGCATATTAACAATAGATGTATATACCTCTATATAAAAATAATTTGTCAATCGTAACGGAGAATAAGTTGGTTATAACGTTCGTTTGTCATCGATATTTAAAACGTAACAATCGTTAACAATGGCTTCTGACAAGTCTGTCAATTCAAATTATACGCTTCCAACGAATGTTAAAATAAAAGTAGAGCCTGGAACGTCGATGCCTGTTCCTGTAACAAACATAAAAATCGAGCCTGGCTTATCTGGCGCTACTACTACTACTACGACTAGGTTAACTTCTTTTCGCTTGCCAAGAGATTTAACATTAGGAGGCAAAATCAAGACTGAGAAACCCAAAAAAGTATACACACCGAATTTAAATGCTCAAAGAACAAAGAAAAAAGAGTAAGTTATGATTGTATGAAATGAAATGAGTCTTGTAAATTCTAATGAATATTAATTTTGTTTTAGAGATGGGGCACAAAGTGATCCAACAAAACCTCTTAGGACCAGGGACCATAATAGAGGACGTGGCAGGGGAGACAGGGGTGGCAGAGGTGATAGAGGACGTGGAAGAGGGAACAATCTAGTTCAAGTATATTGAAAAAACTTTCTTAGGGAATACAAAATTATAATGTAATATTCTACATATATTTTATTTGTTTCAGTCTAGCGGTATCTGGTCTACTGGCATAACTACTACACCAGGAGGGAAACGCAGTAGCAGTGGTGGTGGTGGCTATAGAGATAACGATAGAAGCTCTCTTGCATCTCTAGAAAAACCAAAATTAGAATTAAACCGTACTATTGATAAAGCAGAAGAGGAAGAAAAATTGAAACTCCTATTGAGAGATGACTTTATAGACGATGATGAACCACCAGATTATGAGTTTGGCCCTGTTATGTTGCCAATGATCAAGGAAGGTGTATATTCTTAGTAACAAATTCTAACATAAAGTACCAATAAATTCCATAACGATTATAATATTAACTTATTCCAGCAAAAATACCCAAGAAAGAAGTTAAGGTACCACTTGAAGAAGAAGAAGAAGAAGACAAAAAGCCGATTATTTTGGAGAATGGGGAGGGTATGTACTCTTTTCTTTTTCCATTTACAAAAAACTATATAATTAATGACTACTTCCAGTATTGCCACCAAAGAAAGAACCTAAAGTTAAGGTACTCAAAACTGATACAGAGCCAAAAGAAGAGTTTGATAACATTCCTCAAATGATTGAAAATAAATCAAATTCTTATATTTTAATACAGGTAAGTTATGGAACAAAGGGTGCATATTTAAATTTTCAATTAATATCCTAATGTAACAAATGAACTGTAGTTTCCAGATTGTTTACCAGGTTTTGTAAGCAGTGCAGAAGATACTAGACCAAATCGTTCAAACCCCTCGAGTCATGAGAGAGAAAACGGAAATAATTCGCAAACAGAAATGTGCACTTTAAATGATTTGAAGCCCGGTATTTTAGGCAAATTGCAAATCTTAAAATCCGGCAAAACGCGCTTACTGCTAGGTGAAAATAACTTGATCGTGGATGTTGGATCGCATCTTAGCTTTCGACAAGTACGTATTTAATTCGTTCGAAAACATGGAATACTATAAACACGATAACTTTTCTTTAGGATCTTCTCGCTGCGAAAGTAGATGCCAAACAATTAAATGGTGATTTAATTAATCTTGGTCCTGTCAGTAACACGCTTATCTGTTCACCTGATTGGGAATCCATGTTGGCTAAGTTGTAAATATATTTATAAGAAGTACATGTAAGTAAGTGTATCACATGTTCCTTATTGTAAAAAATACATGAAGTGGGTAGATTCTTATATTATTTTAAATACAAGATACTTTTTCTGAAAATCATGTATTTAATACAGTATACTTGTTACAGTATACATGAAATAAGTTGCGTCACATACAAATTCGGTAGTAGTAATTCCGAACTCTAAGTCAAATTTGTAGTGATCGTAGATTAAGTTTCGTTACATAACTTACGTATACGAATGCCGTAACGAGAGGGTGTGATAATAGTTTCATAGAAAGTATAATATTTGTCTTAAAGACAGAATTTACTACTTTTATTTTAATATAGATAACTCTAGAAAAATGATTTTTACACAAATTAAATTTACAAATTAAAGTCATCACGCTATACAATGAACATTAATTTATTAACTGAACTTATCAACTAAGGAGAATATAATTTCTTTATTCAATTATATTGCCTTGAAGTGTAAAAATCCTACATTAAAGTGGCACAAAAAATTACTGTCTCTATCATGTTCATATGTATTATTTCGATTGCGCTAAGTCAAGAAAACCAACTAATGCTAAAGGGCTGTAAAAATTAGGATGTTTTCATCAAAGAGACGAACTTTTTGACGATACCAATTTGTATTGCACAAGAAAGCGCAATACTATGAAATCATATTGTCTTTAATAATAAATGAAAATAAAATCGTGATACGGTTAGAGCAAGTGCATTGCAATACAGAGGTATACACACGTTACACACCCTCGATGATAATTCACACAAACCTCAATCACTTCTTTCTATACTGTGTCCTTTTTTCATTGATTTTAACGCTTTTTCCCGCAATTTTTTTTCCAGTTCCTCAGTATTACCTTCACTTACATCGGATTCGTCAGAGTCCGCAACTTTCTTCTTTTTGTGTTTTCTGTGTTTCTTATGCTTCTTATGTTTCTTGTGTTTTTTATCCTTCTTCTTCTTCTTCTCCTCTACTTCGCTTTCCTGAAAACATCAATCACAATAGGCGAATGAATTACGCTCCCCAAACATTAAATACTAACAATAGAAAAAACACTACCTCTGATTCACTGGTACTGGTTTTAGTCTTCTTTTTACGTTTCTTCTTCACTTTTTCTTCGTCTGAACTGTCGTCCGCTTTCCTCTTTTTCTTTGCGTCTTTCTCTCCTGCTTCGTCGTCGTCTGTACTCGAATCTCGTTTAGATTTCTTCAATCGAGTTTTGCCTTCGTCCTCGCTCGTGGAGTCTTTTCTCGACTTCCTCGTCCGTGATTTCTCGTCCTCCGAAGAGCTGTCTCTTCGTTTTCGTACCTTTTTCGGTTCATCGTCCGAACTTGAATCTTTCTTAGTCTTCCGTGACCTGGATCTGTCTTCGCTTTTGCTTCTTTTCGTTTTTTGATCTTCGTCACCCGAAGAAGAGTCTTTCCTAGATCTCTTCGATTTCTTGGTTTCCTCTTCTAATTCTTTCTTGGATCGTTTGCGAGATTCGTTTTCATTGGTTTCCCGCTTCCTACCGCTGTCTTTTCTGTCCTTGGTGCGTTCGTCTAGTGAGTCTGTGAAAGAGATCTCTTTGCGTATATATGTATGCTCTTTTTGAGGTTATGTAAGTAATAACTAACTTTAATAACTAAACGTTACCTCCTCGACTCGGCTCTCTAACTTTTTTGCTTTTCTCCACGTGTTTTCTCTCCTCTTCGGAGTCCGAGCTAGAAGCACCCTTGTCCGATTTCTCTTCGTCCGTGGATGCTTTTCGAGATTTCCTGGCCTTCTCTAATTTCCGTGGCTTGCTTTTCTTGCCTAAAGTGAAGGAAATATCGTAAAGATTTATCAGAAAAATATAGGAAAGACTTTTTTAATTTATATTCACCCTCGCTTTCGCTGTCATTTGAGTCTGTAGAACCATCGCGTTTTTCTCTCTTCGACTTCTTGATCACCTCCACAGATTTTTTCAACACGATTGGCTCCGACGTCTTTTGACTCGACTTCTTGTCGTCTGTCGCCACCTTGGCGGATTTTATCGACTTGTCATCCTTCTTCAACGGGAAAGCATCTCCGGACGAGAAGCTCGACTCTTCTTTCGGTGATTCTTCCTTATTGTCTTCTCTAAACATAAACCATAACAGTAGAAATAGTGATGCTTGCGCTGACAAACAAGTGGCGAAACAAACTTACTTTAATGGCTGTTTAACTTTAACCGCGGCTATAATGTCTTCAGTCTTTTTAAACGGCGAAGGAGTCCGAGATAAGCTCTTCGAAAACTAAAAGAAATACAAGAGTATAGTTCAGAAAATCAATAAAGAGATATTCATTGTAGGGAGATGAAGAACCGATAGACGTACTCGGTGCCTAGTTACGGGAAGTACAGTAGTAGGTTGGAGTTTTTTAGGTGAAACGCTAGGCTCTGGTTTCTTGATGGACGTGGATTCAATTTTTTTCGTCTCCTTCTCGGGTCGTTTAATCGGCTCCTCTTTGACAGGCTTCTCTTTTTCTTTACGCTTCTCGTCCACGTGGTCTCGTTCCCTTTCGCGATCGCGTTTCTCTTGAGACGATTTCCGCTCAATCGACTTTCTGCGCACAGACAACAAATGGATAGATTTTTAGAAAAATTATAGAATTCCTCACATATAGCTAAGCGAGAAACACAACATAGCTACGTTACGCTCCGACAACCGTAAGGTCTGTAACAAAACATTGAAAAAATACGATGTGACTTCTTTACTCACCTGATCGCTTCATCCTCATTGCTAGAAGAACTACTTTCGCTACTTTCCGAGCTACTTGACTTAGACCTTCCATTTCTTAATTCTTTTCGCGATCCCGTATCGGTTGACTTTTTTATTTTCTCGTCCACCTTCTTCTCCTTCGGTTTCTCCTTAGCGTCTTTTGAGCGATCGGGCGATCGTTTGTCATCTCTTGAACGATCCGCCGACGATCTGTGATCTTTCGATCTTGATCTACGATCCTTAGATCTAGACCTTCGATCTTTGTCCCTTCTGTCTCTGGAACGGTCTCGCCTACTCGATCTGTCGCGAGATGAAGATCTATCGTACCTGAGGGATCGATCCCGTCCGTCTGGCGAACGACGTCTGCTGTCGCGACGATCCGGGGATCGACGTCTGTCACGCCTCTCCGACGACCTTCGTCTGCGATCGAGAGATCTTCTCCTCCGTCTATCACCAGGACTCGGCGATCTTCGACGATACCTCGCGGGACTTCTACGAGGAGGACTCCTGTAGCAAATACAAATATGAATTAAAGACGTTTGCTCTATTTATTTAATACAACTTCTTCTACCTTCGCCTGCTGGGGGCTCTGCGCACGGATGGCGGTCGCATACTGCGGCTACCGCTGTATCTATCCAGTCTCTCCCGCTCTCTTTCGCGTTCCCGATCTCGTCTTCTTTCTCGTTCTCTATCTATGGATCTCCTAAACAAAATTTCCCAGAACGTTTACCAGAATGTACCCAGAACGCTACTACTCGTAAACCTAGGCGCGTACCGTCTGTTCCTATCACGCGATCGATCGCGCGATCTATCTCGTGATCTATCCCGTGACCTATCTCGCGATCTGTCTCTGTCCTTGGATCGACCCCTGTCTTTTCGCGGCGATGGGCTTCTTCGTTTAGGCACAGATTTCCTTTCCCGACTCGAATCACTCTCGCTACCGCTGTCGTCTTTATTCGTCTTCCTGTACGACCTTTTCGCCTGCACTCCATCCTTCTTCTTTCGAATCTCGAAATCGTTCTTGTCTTTAGCTCCTTTGTCCTCCTCGGACTCCGAGCTACTGCTCGTGCTCGCGTCTCGTTTCCTGTTGGAATCGAGATTATCCTTTCTCTTATCCGGCGATTTCGAGCGAGACTTCGATGACCTGGAATCGCTGGAATCGGACCTCGACTTTCGGGACTTACTTCTGTCGATGCTCTTGGATCTCGACTTCTTGGATCGCGAGCGCGACCTCGAACGCGATTTCGGCGACTTCGATTTCGTGCGTCGCGATTTAGAGCGATCCTGGGACCTGGACTTTGACCTTCTAGACTTGGATCTCGATCTCGAACGTCTCGATCTTGATTTGGAACGAGATCGCCTAGACTTGGATGCGGGCGATCGCGATCGTCTCGTCTTCGAATCTCGACTCGGTGATTTGGATCTAGATTTCTTAGAATGACTTATAGGGGACTTGGATCTCGATCTAGATTTCTTCCCTTTGTCCAGAGATTCGGGGGATGGAGTGCGATTATTCTTCTTCTTCCCATCGGCTATGCTCATCAGTTTAGCTTGCAGTCGAGATATCGCGACAGCGGCTTCCCTGTTGGCACACCTTAATAAATAATCTTTAAAAGATTCATGTTGCGTAACGAAACGTTAATACTTACGGTTTAGTTTTAATAGGCATGAGCGGTATAGCATTTTCGGGTTGAGGCGAGTCCTCCCTCTCAACTTTAACTTCCGGCATTTCCTTTCCGTTGTCCTTGAGTGAATTTTTGCTAGGCGACCTGGAGGATGATCGTCGCTTACGACTGGATCTGTCGCGGTCTCTGTGCCGATCTCTCGATCGACTTCTCTTGCTTCTACGAATAGTTACATTTCCATTTGCAACAAGATAAATTAAATAAAAGTAAACGGTTCTCGTTTGTTTAGAATAATACCTGTCCCTATCGCGATCTCTGCTTCTATCTCTTCTGCGCTCTTTGGACGAACCACGTTCTTTGTCTTCCTTCTTTATCTTGCTTTCTGCTTCATCCTTCTCCTTCTCTCTCTCCTTTTCCTTCTCCTTCTCCGCCAAAGAAGCTTGAAGTTTCTCTTGCTCCTCCTGATTCGATGTATGGTTGTTTAGAATATTGATAACAAATCACTTATTTTGGAATAAATATTAAACGCGGAAAACGTGAACCGAACCTCATGTATCGAGAAACATACGATTGAACGTATCGTTAAGTATCGAAATACGATCTGTTCAATTGTTTCGCTATCATCAGATCGGTTCATGGAATTAAAATAGAATGAATTAATTCTAAATTCAGAGCATTCGTTATTGGAGATACGAATACGAAAATCGGTAATTACCAAACGTTTTTTAATTTGATCTTTCTTCTGTTGCAAGAAAGCCTCGGGAATGCCCGTTACGCTTTCCTGAGCAGAGGCCAAAAGGTCCCACAGTTCACCCATGAAAGATCGGGCATTCCTGCCATTCAGAAATCCTGTGAGGTTGAGCTGCATTTTACGGGGGTCCGGAAACTGTGAAATACATAGTATACGAATTCATTTTTCCATGCATTTAATCGTAAGGTAAACGTTCTATTCTACTAAATCTTTATACAAGAGTTGAAATTACAAAACAGTGTCCATTCTCCCTATGTTGTTACTAACTGCTTTTCCCCCTCGAAAAAGCAGATTTACTTTTTTTTTGCATTTCTAATGTGTCTTACCACCAACAGTGAACCGCTCGTTTCACGCTCTAACAAAGCGATACGCTAAGGAAAAAAATATTATACTCATCGATAAACGCACAAATAGCACAATGATACATTGATACCTTCTCAAGTTTAAAATACTGCTAAGGTAGATGCTGAAATGGGACTGATAAATATTTATTAGCTGAAAACGGAAGAATTAGTTTGGAATATAAGGAACACCGTTCCACCAACCTGTGACGTTGACAAAGTGTCAAACCGTGTAGAGATACCTCCGGAGGCGTGGTCCACGTGTCAATTGCGGCTATGATCGACCCCGCGTCTGAAGAATCGCGGGCCAGCGAACAGACCTGCTCGATGGGAAGGTCCTTCATTCTTCCAGATGTTGTGGCAAGTACGACGAACGAAGCAACATGCATCTAGGGTGTCAGCTGCCGCGATGTCCTTGCGCGATGACCAAAAACGAACGCAGAGCAGAGGGCAGCCGATGACGATGATATCTCCTCCCGTGAACTCGAACCGCTGTAGCTGCCAGTGGACGACGGACGTTCGAAAGCTGTGACACAGCCTTCGTGGTTGCGATCTTGGCGTGTAACCACCTCGAACGAGGCAGTTATGCGCATAAGACGCCGATGGATGCAGCTAGTAGATGACACGATTACAGCTACGAAGACATCTGCAGAGCTCCGTATAAAGGTGAGAAGAGCAGGAACGGCACGATGCGACGAGATTATCGCGTGTACGCAGTTTCTCCGATGACGATGTATCGACGGTGGAGGAACTGCTGAAGGTGAAGATTCAGCAGTGGTTCTAAGATGGCGTCGACATACCAGCTGGCGTCAGCTAGCGTTGACGGCTGATAGAAAGGCAGCCAATCGGATGCAGAGAGGAGCACATCCGAATGCCATTTGGACAATAGGGTTGAGCCCCACCAACGGTCTCTACTTATACTAACGGGGAATTCAAACATATGTGATAAAAATTGCGTTTTCAGGTGTTACTGTGTTGCAGGATCAGCTACATCAGTTTTTTCTTTTTGTTGAAATAGGATATCGCTTGAAAGGGGTACACGAGGTAAATAGAAAACAGGATACATAGGATTAGTGGCGGGCTTAAGTTTGGAACGAATTGCTTTGAATCTGTGGAATTGGGCTCTAAGCCCTTTGAACATTATTTAATACAAGATATTACTTGATCTTGTACCGAATAATAAGACACAGATTCTAAGGATGTAAAGGAATAATGATACTTTCATCAAAATTCAAAGAAAAAAAAAACAATGAGGCAAATATAACTAACATGGTTTCTGCCTCCTTGCTTTTCATCTCCAAAGTCAGCACATTGTGCAGATTTTGGATGATAGCATTTTGTATCTGGTACAAAACATCGTGCTGAAATAATGTGTATTTATCGATTTCCTATGATGAGGGGAAAAAGCCAAGTGAACGCATTTTATACTTCATTCTGTTTATCTGTAGTCTCGTAGATCTAACTCTAATTGAATCTGTTATCAAACAAGTTCCTTACCTTTTCCTCCAGTTGATTATACACAAATTCTACCAGCACATCGTCCTCCATGCCTAAAATTTGTGTGATCTTTGTGGTGATCCAAGGCTTAATGACGTCAAGCTTAACTTTACTCATGTCCACCTGAACTCAAAAATAAAAACAAATTAATGAATAAATTCCTTTAAATACTGGAACAAATACGTTTGAATACCGTATACAACATGGCCTTACCTTCTGCGTGAGCGAATCACCGAACTTCATCTGCTTAAGAAGCTTTTTCTCCTTATCGCTGAACCTCGTGTCCTGCGACGCAGTAGTCCCCTATTATTTAAAAAAAGTAAAATTAGAAATCTCGAAAAATACATTTTTTTTCTTCTCGGAATACATCATATGATTAGACTTGCGCAGAGAAGTTCGGAGCAAATTAACCGCGTAAATAAAGGAGTTGTCACTGTACTTTTTGATACAGCAGTAAAATATTTAAAACTGCGTCTTGTTTTCACGAACGATTCAGCTTATTTACCGTGTACATCATCTTGGCAACGTGTAGACACCAAAAGCTGCACGATGTTCGACGTTCCTAGCTGGCGATGCTCCAATCGCTTTCTCTGGGACTGGATGGGAAAAAAAAGATACTGGAAGAATGCGTCGTTGAAAAGACGCGATTCTTCTTATTCGCGAAACCTCGTTACAATTTTGATTGCACAAATATCGAACGTTGAAATTAATTGTATACAGACGCGAACGCAGTATAGATCAATCTGCTAATATGGCGACCGTGTCGTTGATTCATTGCGTTACACTTGCTCGACGATGGACAGCCATGTTTGTTCAGAGCTACCAACGTTATTTGTACGTGAGTACGGTGAGTATACTGCATTCAAAGAGATTATTACCCATGTAATCGAATAATTTATATTACATAACGTAGTAGTGTAAACTAATACGTGAACGTGTGAATACACAAATTTTTAAGGAATATTTCACTTAAATTACTTCATAATTCATTATTATATATTTATTTGAATTATTGGCCATCTACCGGTTAATAAACCGAACTAATTGAAATGAATTGAAATACTTTTTATTGTGTAGTACACCTTTGTACAATGTTCTTACATACTATTTACAATATAGGGTGATCGGAATGCACCTAAGTTATTGTTATTCAATTACTTCGCATATCATGTGCTATCATGATTTTTCAAGAGCCTTTATTTTAATACAACCTGTATATAAATATACATGTATGTGTGGGTTTGTAATTATGTATATATGATTGTGTACGTAAATATGTATATATGGGTCGTAAAAAGGATTTGTGAACTGTGTTTGGTATCCAGAATAATTTCATTTCCATTCCATTACACTCTTGTAAACTAAATCCTAAACCAGTCTTTTTATTTTTACCCTGTAGATCCAAATAAAATAAATGTACATGTGTGTTTAATATCCAGAATAATTTCATTTCCATCCCATCACACTTTTGTAAACTAAATCCTACACCAGTTTTTTCATTTTTATATTGTAGAATCGAGTAACTCCACGTTAACGACAATTATGTATCCAGTTTTTGTTTGTTTTTATGCTCGATAAAACGTACTGAAGGTACTAAATACTTTCTAGATATAGCTCCCTTTAAAATGCTTTTGCAGTGATCTAACCCTCTTGGTACTCTAATTATTCGTTGGTTTATTAACTTTCTACAAACAATTTAACCGCTTCAGCACACTTGATATAAGGTTTAGATCATTGATAACATTCAGGAATGATTTTCCATACGATCTTGATTGTTATTAAATAATTATGAACATTTTCCGAGAGTGTTCCGCAAGATAGAAATCACGAGAGGTTCAAATATGGGTACAGAGTGAGTGAGTGAGTGAGTCCGAGAGAGAGAAACATGTAGGACAAGGATAGCTAACGTTTTCTTTTTTTTAAATTGATAATATATATGCTTGGAATCCACGTATGACATATAGCTATCGTTTGTGACCGGCGACCGACTCGCCATCTCGCGGCCAAACACTCGAAGCTTGAGTGCGTGTGTAAGAGAGGGAAGGGAATATGTGAGACAAGGATGGAGTGAGCTCAAGGAAAGAGAGAGAAAGGAACATGAAAGACAAGGATAGAGTGAGCGTGAGCGAAAGAGAGAGAACGAAACATGTACGACAAGGATAGCGATTGTGGTGGCGCCATCTACTAACAGAACGCTCAAGCTTGTCGTGAAACAGTTCCACCGTTTCGCCGCGAGATGGCGCCAGCTATATAAATTCTCAAAAACGTAATAAAAACAGAAAATTCCTATTACGGGTCAATTTTGTAATGCTTCATGAGCATTCTTGTTAACATTCATTGTTTAATAAAATAAATTAAATGAATTAATTTACATGTAAACGTATGGTAAAAGATTAGCGCCATCTCGCGGCGAAACGGTGGAACTGTTTCACGACAAGCTTGAGCGTTCTGTTAGTAGATGGCGCCACCACAATCGCTATCCTTGTCGTACATGTTCCGTTCTCTTTCTTTCGCTCACGCTCACTCTATCCTTGTCTTTCATGTTCCTTTCTCTCTCTTTCCCTCACGCTCGCTGTATCCTTGTCTTATATATACCTTTCTCTCTCTTTCCTTGAGCTCACTCTATCCTTGTCTCACATATTCCCTTCCCTCTCTTACACACGCACTCGAGCTTCGAGTGTTTGGCCGCGAGATGGCGAGTCGGTCGCCGGTCACAAACGATAGCTATATGTCATACGTAGATTCCAAGCATATATATTATCAATTTAAAAAAAAGAAAACGTTAGCTATCCTTGTCCTACATGTTTCTCTCTCTCGTACTCACTCTGTACCCATATTTGAACCTCTCGTGATTTCTATCTTGCGGAACGCTCTCGGAAAATGTTAATAATTATTTAATAACAATCAATATTGTATTTTATCTATTCAAAACTATATAAGAATACTGTATACGAAACATAAGAATAAATTTAAGATTTCGAATGAATGTAACTTGGAGTATCTTAATAAACTACAAACCTGTATATTTTTTAGTACAGATCTTATTATTCTTACCTTAGCTTATGAGATTTTATGAAGTAGCATATGGAAATAGTCGTAGTTTTAAATATTTTAATAAAATATTAAAATTGATGATACTTTGAATAAATACAGTATATAGACTAAGGAACCTGTCGAAAAAAATTCTTTTATATGTAGTTCGAAAACAACAATTTTATTAAAGTTCTTATAAGAAAAGACATTACAAGCGAGTTATATTCTTCTTTAAAATTTAGGAAACTTACGCTAAGTTGCATTTACATTTGTTTTAATATAGTATTTGTGAACATTAGTATCCAGTCATAATATTTTGCATAATGAGATGCATGCTTCATTACATGACAATGACACTTTGAATTGTGCAGTTTCGCATTTAATAAAAGGATTTTTATTCGTGCAACGCACAAAAACGATCTATTAAATTCTTTTGAGCGGTATACATTCCTCACGTGGATATTAAAAAAACAGTGTGACTGCCTTATGAAAAAATAGTGTTGTTTTTTTTTGTTAGTTACATTTTTATATTTCTTGCAAATGTATTCACTGTACGTAGACTTGAATCAAAATACATAAAAAAAACTTCTAGATACATTTCATACAGCACACTAATATTACAGATATCAGTATAGTAAGCTTTGTTAATTTCTGTACTTTTATTTTCTCTATAATCCTACTAGTTTTTAGTTTCTGAAATTGTAAATTACACATTTGCTAAATACTAACTGTACTATCACACAATATAGTTATAATAGAAGTACAACATAAAACATGTATAACATTTTAAATATCCTTTAAACATAACACAAAGCTGGTACACTCAAATATATACAAAATATGTACTAAAATTAGATGTAATAAGAATCATTGTTTCAGGTATAATGCACATGTGTAATACTGCTCTCAATGTATAACTTAGTACAAGCAATAAAGTAGATGTTAAAGCACAACCGAGAGAACTTATGTATAACTTATCATTACTAACAGTTTGTATTGCTTTCACAGATAATATTATGTTAAGACTGATATTCAGGTGTACTGTGTGCTGTATAAAGTGTGACATTTATTTTGCTACTTGGTATACAACTCTATACTAAACATAAAAACAAATGTTTTATGCAATAATTACAAATATAATAAATAGACTTCACTGTGACCGATATACAATTATTTTTTTTCTATTTTTTTTTTTAGTTAGATTGCTTCATGTCGTTAATGAAACTTGAGTTTTAAACTTTTATTGTACCATATATTATATTAAAAATCAAATGTATCTAAATATTTCAAAAATATTGGCCCTTGTAATGAAGTAAATATGCTATTATGCAATTATTATGTTACATCGTTTATCTTTTTTTTTTGTCCTTACCTATAGGTCAGTTTGCAACAGTTACATTACTCACAGTTTAGTATTAGTAACACCTTAATGTATATTTGTAATTTTTGATTAACAATAAAGTCAAGTTTCATTTGCATTCTTTTTCTTTAATAAACTTTACGTTTAATCGAATAGTTCTAAACGATACAATTTTCTGAATGGAAAACATAAATTTTATTGGTAAAATTCAAAATGTCTTATAATACAATTAGTGATACATTTAGAATCTTGTTTCAATTGGTTCAAAAGTTTTGCAACCAAGACTAGAGGCATTCTACCGTGGTATTATGGATTTCTTTAAATATTTAATTAACATAATAGTATAAAATCAAGTGTTAACAGTATTTGATTACTTTGTCACCGAATTAAAATGCAATCCTAATATGAAGAAGAAACAATTAGATTAAAAAGTATAAATTATTTTGATTTACCATTTTTTTCTATCGTAATGTTGAATTTGTTATCTGCAAACGATTCGCGCGCTATGTATTTATTCTTCTTTTAATTTACATATTAAATGCATGGAAATGCAAAATATTCGTACATGTCGATGATACACTGTCATGTATGCAGATATATATAAATTCGAAAATTCATGAGCTTAATATACTCGAATATTACAAGAAATTAATATTCTTAATATGTGGATAGTACAATCATTTACCGTTTAATGCGACTAACATCGGTCCTATCGAAATTGCTGTTTGTACAAATATATTTTGTTCCATCAAAGATTTATTTTGTCATTCGAATAGATATTGAATTAAATATGTATATTGTTATTAGTAAGCAGAGAAAAAATTAAATTACTATGTTCATTACATGCGAACGGATGTTCATTCGTTATGTGCTGTAACTAATTTATTTTTCTGAGTTAATCAGTCTAGAAATTGCTTTCAATTTGGGCTATGCTTTTTATTTCATAAAAAACCAATTAGGCAGCATAGAAAACATATCTTTAATAGTTTTAGTATTTCTATGGTGTATTCTTTTTTTTTTTAAGCAATGAAACCTGAACGTCTTAAAAATTAATTGTAGGCGCTGATTCAACCATGAAAATTACATATGAGATTTGCATATGTATATATACAACTAACACTGAGGTTTGTCCGTAGGAACAAGGCACAGCTGTTTTTTCTTCACTGAACAGCATTATTATTGGTTGAGATTTAGCCATGAAGTATAAATCTTTCTTACTTTAACAGATTTTGTAAGACATGATTTTTATTCCTGCCAAATTCTTGAATAATTCGTATTATGTTTCACGTCTACTTCGTCGTAGAGTTACGAACGTTTCTAATATGTGATTTAAAAAATTATGTTTGTATGATTGACATCGCATTGAAAAATATCTTTTTTTTTTCTATCACGTATCACAAATAAATGGATATTTCTTCGAAATGGTATTTACTATTACCGCTTCTACAACAGCAGTAATAATTTACTATTACATCTTGCAATTCCACTTCATAGAATATTTGTGATTCTACTTAAGATACCATGTTACAAAACACACGTGTAGGATACTATGAAAATCCCCTGAAATGCTGCCAAGTCCTCCAGACAGATAGTCAAGTGTAGACACGTTTTCACACTTTGTAGTAAACGGAGAAATAAAAATGATAAAGTTTATATCAATATAGTAATCAAATCTATCACATAAGTAGTAGCATTACATACACCTCCTTGAATTAACAAATGTTAAATCATTTAACTTGTATAGATATGAACGTTGAATGTATTCTTTACGATTAATTTTGTATAAAAAAAAAGAACCCTAAATCATCTCTACTTTCAAGATAGCTCAAGTATTCGTATTTAATAGCTGTTCACTGAAATGAATCTGTACTACTCTTTACTCAAAATTCAGTTGTTTATTGTGAGTAACATCGTTATGTTACCAACAATTTGATATTACTAATGTCTTTGATAAAAGACAAGTGTTTACAGTTGAACTCTAAATGTCATGTCATGACTACAATATCATAAAGTATCCTATGCGCCTCATTATATAAATTAAAATAAACATTCTGAGGAATGGCTAACTATAACAAAGATGTGCAGAACTGTGCAACAAATTTTTCATAACGGACTTCGTTAATTAAACAAGAATTTTGTTATCTTAACATTAGAATTGTTTACACCTCATAATCGAAGTTCGAATAAACTGTCTAATTATGTTCATTTAATTACTGGAACAGACATTGTGATCAAATAATTCTTTATAATATTAAAAGTAGTAATTTCAATTAACTACCTACAACATATCTAGATTATAAACATTCACTTGGAATTGACAATTCATACACTCGTTAGTTTTATTAGTCAACATCAAGAGTAATATTTAAGGCAGGAATATCTTTACTTTTCTACATCGTAATTTCACTCATGTTTGAACGTAAATTTCTTGTATAGCATAAAACGCTTTACCAGAAGCAAGAGAGCATATACGCAAATATATTGTAATGTATATAACTAGATGTTATAAAAAATAAATGAAGGACTAGGAATCTCAATGGATCCTGATGGATCTTGGAACCTTCATTGGATGATGCTTGCGTACCAAGAAACGTTCCGTATTTATAAAAGTTTTCCAAAAGTGCTTCTTTCTCAACCCACCTATCATACAACCATTTAGACAATAATTCTGGTTCTCGAGGAACCTAAAAACGACGACACGATGAAGTATTTCTATGTAAGACAAAAATAAACAACACGTAATATTTTTGAACTTACCACTGAACTAGGAAACACTCGATAAAATAGGACTGTTTCACATGGCGGTCTAGAACCAGTTATAATTGTAGGTAAATCAATTGGTTTACCTTGAGGATATGCTATTGTTATATCAAGAACCCAATTAATTTCTGGCTTAGCCACTGTCATACCTGTATCAAGAACAATATCTATGTATTCGATAGAAATTTAATAAAGTATGAGATAATAACAAAGTGTAATTTATTAAATTATTTACTTGCTCTATTGTCTAATTGTTGTTCTGACGTATTATTATCGTGTGATGGACCAAGCGTATCAAATATAGTTTGCATTGCTCCTACTCGAGGCAAAGATACATTTTCAAGGATAGGTAGATTATTTTTTTTAGCATATTTTTGCGAAGTTTCCCGCCTTTTACATAAAAAACCTCCTTCTGGGAACAAGACCATCCACTTTCTACCGAGCGGAATATACGATGTTTTCAGATGTTTTTCTAGTTGTCTTAAACTCTCCTCTCTCCGTTTGCGACCCTAATGAACATTAGGATAAGAATATCTCGATTATGCTAATTTCATGTACAATAGAACGTCAATTATCTAAATTAATAGAGAAGTTATCAAAGATGTATCGACTTACAGATACAATAAAGAAATCCTTGTGTAAGACAGAGACTATACCAAAATTGGTAAATTTAAAAATCCTGTCCATGATCCACATCAGATTAGGCAATACATTTGGTTTTGAATTAAATGTTGTCATTAACATAGGAACATCCCCAGTACTTTGATGGTTTGCTATTACTAGTGTTCTTTCACTAATGATTTTCTGTATATCATCACCTTGTTCTATGACTGTTGATTTAAGATTTTTTTGTGTTTTCATATTAACATTTACACTATAATTAATATACTTTTTAATGATACATCTATTATTCATATACTTACTATCATAGCCTGCAGACCAGGTCCACATCGAGACCATTGCTAATAACCAATGGAAAAATAGACCTTCGATCCGCCAATATACTTGGGGTTGATAAACTTTTACAGGGAATAATAGTGTCATCCATACTACATACGTAGGTATACAATAAGCATTGTTTAATATCACAAAGCAGGTTCGAGCAATACATTTTATAAAAGTCAACACGTTACCGATTACCCTGAAAGACACAAATTATTGTAATCTTTTTTTAAACAATAACACCAATCAGAGTAATAAATTGTTATTAAAAACAGATAAGTTTAACCTAGAGAAAATATTTCTAAATATTTTTCTAATATTTTTTTTCATTTTCGTTACTTAACTTTTCAAAATTTATAATCATTTGATTTAAGTCTTTCATAATGATATGGAACAATGGCAAATGTAGCAGCAAATCACTGACCGATCAACTTTATACTCTCTTTTATATTAAAACTTAAAACTGATTTATCATCAATAAATATGCAAATTGATCTATAAACGAAAAGTGAGTTTACAATGCTAATTTTTTTATTGGTTTTAAATTATCAAGTTTGGCTTGGTTTATTTTGGAACCAAAAAAAAAAAAACAGATAATATTATCTTTACTTGTAATCCAATTTGATACTTTTTCAACAATTTTTGGAAACGTTACTCTTAAATAGATAACGTCTAAAAAATTTCGTACGAGACGAATTATTTCTCTTCTATTCTTACATTTCAACGTTGATCTATTAGAGGAACAATTTCAAGTAAAATTTTCTCATGTCAATTATATATTCACATAATACACAAGAAACTTCATTATTTACAAATTGTAAACACGATTGAAACGTCGCGAACAATAATGTGCCACATTACAACGTTAACGACGTTTCAATTTTGCGAAAAAAAATTGTATGATTCAGCTTATGTTTATTATCGATTCATTTGATACGGTATTACTAATTTAACCGAGTGACGCGACCGCGAGCTTACGCGACGAAAATTAAGGAAGGAAGATCGATTAACGTAAAGTAATAAACGAAAATGAAATTTAAATTTCACCTTGAAATATATGCAGATATCACGCGATACGCTATGGGCAAATTTTTTATTATCTAGATAAAAGAAACTTCGAAAGACTAACAACAACGAACAACCTTTGATTCGTTGTATAAAAATTATAATTTGAATCATAGAGTGAAGTTATATCGAAAGAATAAAAAACTGAACCGCGTAACAATTTATCAGATTAAACCATGATTAAACGTTTCGTACAGTTTTTATTCGTTGTCTATCGTTCGAATAAACTTCTCGTTGGCTATGCGTGACCGGCTCTTCCGCGATTTTAGGTTAAGAATAATTATCGTCGAATCGAATGTCAAATGTAGCCTTATCGTAAAACGTCTTGATGACACGTAAACGAGATTATTTTTTTTTTCTTTCCTCGTTTTTGGGCGATACATGGGAATGGAATAAGCTGTCGCGAAACGCGTGTTAATGGAGAACGGTCAACTTACCTCGCGAAAGTTGAAGAGGAAAAGTCAGTCATTTTTTAAGGACACCGCTCGTGACGCGAACTCCGGCAATTTTCATCCACGTTTTTTCGACCATAGCATTTTCCCCGGTGCACAATATTACATAATAAAGACCATCAGATCGGATGACACAGAAGATCCGCGTGCTGTTTACATGAGACTCTGACTCTTAATAACAACGCCGATACAGCGAAATCCAATCAACCTGTCGCGCGGCTTTATCGTGAAATAGTTGTTCGTGATATCGGCGATTTTAATTCACGCACGGCTAGCAAGATAAAGCCATGGCTTGACGAATTTTTATCAGCTCGTTAACCATTCGCATGACGTTTTTTTTCGGGATATACACCATAGTTCCGTCACGTCTGCTATACACGAAATCACCACAGCGGACGTAACGTAAATAGAATGGCGACGAAAGTTAACAAGGCTGGTGCAACAAAATTATTGCGTTCGATTCGATCGATGTTTAACTTCCGTAGAAGTAAACAATCGATTTGCTATTCGCGACTTAGAACGACTGTAAACGACTGTTCAAGAAGGATATATGTTTCATAATCTGTCTGCCCGTGTGTCGCAGGTGCATGATTTCGAGATATACGACGTTTTTTCTACGAAAACATGATAACGATATCTATAAGAGTTTGAACAGTTTCACTATTCCACTCTTTGTACGATTTTCCTACGAGATACGAACAACGGTATCGTACGTCGACGAGAAGAAGAGACCTGAAAGGTATGCGGGTCTCATTGGTCGGTGCGCCATTTTCCCTATCGCAGTCTCTATGCAAAATGATAAGAAATTTTAATTGTACAAACAATGAGTTCACTTCTTTCTTTGTCCTCGTTTCCTATAAAGAGAACGACCTGCATTTACATGACAATGAACAATCAAAAAATCATACGATATCGAAAGAAATTTACAAATTAACAGACTTGTATATATTATTAAATTATTCTGCGATTAATTTTCTTTCACTGAACAATCGAATATACTTTAAGCGATTTACTAATTACCATATCATTTTTCATCTTACTGTGATTTATAAATCAATTGCCACATAATTTAACCAGCAACTACCTCAATAGGTCTCATCATCTCATCAGTCTACAATACATAATAGACACGAAATCATCGCAGCGAATTTAATGTAAATAAAATGGCGATGAAAGTTAATTGATGAAAAAAGTATCGTAGTACGCGATGTTCAACATATATTAGATACAATTCATTGATCGTTCATAATTGGGAAAAAATAATGTAAAAAAAAAGGGACGTTCCATAATTTATCTACTGTAAAGTATATTAGGAAATGCTGAACGTATGACTTTGTAAATCACGATGTTCCAATCAAGAAAACGTGATAGCGATATGGCAATGTTTGCAGGAGTTCGCACGTTTGCACAACTTCACCTTTCGTACAATTTGTTACTGAAATGCGTTCAACGATATCTTCATTGTATAATATACTTCTTATACGCGTAAATCTTGTCTACCAAAAAAAAGAGATTATTTTACGGATAATAGAAAAGTAGACGAGCAAAAAGAAATTTTGAAAAATTATGGAAGCTCATGGACAGTGTTCGACGAGTACAAAGTAAAGGTTATAACTCACGCTTCTATTTTTCAGTTATACAATACTTTTTTGTCTCTCTTTGCCACGTTCATAATTTTCTTAATTTTCATGAATTGTTTGTTACAGTATTGTATCAATGAGAATGCAAACGTGAGGCCGAAAGGTTTAATAAAGCTAATTAAACGCGTGCTAGTAACAGAGTGCACCGTCATTTTAAATCGAATCCACATCCCACGAGCGATCATTCACGAAATTAATTGAACTAATTGCCAAAAAATATGAACCAATTGCGAGCATATTTTTTCGCGCGTGATGTCGCTGTTTTACTGCTATGTGAAATAAATTTAGCATTTACTCTTAGTTGCTAAGGTGCTATCTGACTACCGTGTATTTTCTGTCTGATTTTTTGAGCTGTCCACTGACTTTGCTTCATGATCGGCTGTATCGGTTAGTTTAGCTCTTTTAACATTCCTACGGATTGTTGAAAGAAATAAACGTTATAAATTGATCAGAAAGATGTTGAGTGTGCTGAGATGTTCGCTCGTTAATCGCGGATTACGGGAGTTCACGAAATCATCGGGATTTTTAACAATAAGACTATCGTTGAGCACATCACCGGTTTCCAAAGGCAGTAAAAAGGTACGAAAACTTTCAAATAAAATATGCATATACCGACGACAACCTTGTACAGTCTCACAGACGAATTTATACACGTTCGTTTTATCGTTTACCTTTTCGCAATTTCGTTGTCCACGATTTTTAAAGCGGTTTGTAACCCGTTTTTACATAATCGTCAAAGAACCAGATCCAAAAATAGTTTTCTAAAGATTATCGCGAAAAAACATTGTGTCACTCGCGAATAATATTACTTGAACATTTTTAAAATGTTATGTCGTTTGTAACATAACAATTGAACACAGTTGACGTTTCACACGAAACACCGGAACATATTGTCTCAATGAGGATAGACGACACGACACGGAGGTAATTGCTTAACAAAAAATAAAATGGTACGAAACGAAATATTCTTATCTGTATTAAAAAATATTTCTTTCAACAATAATCGTGCCTTTATGTTAATAGTTGTATGTAAATTTGAAGGTTAATAAAACTATTTTGTAACACCAAACTATTTAATTAATGTGATTCATTCGATTTACTTATTTTTTCCTTGAAATGACTGAGAATGTATGATCTTGTAAAAATTTGTTTGTGTATATGCATACATACACTATCCCAGTATACATGTTATCGTAACTAACTGGATTCATTTGACTGACCTTCAATTTCCCCTGCTCTGACTACTGTTAATATCCACTGTGAAACTCTACTTGCTTTGTTGTGTTATATAATTTATTCTTTTAACATGGTACACAATATTTTTCTTTTACTTTATTAATTTTATATTGTTTTGACAAACTTTTAACATTATAATTGCAGGATGGAAGTAAAGAATATCGAATTGAGAGGGATACTTTTGGTGAACTCAAAGTCCCTGCTGACAAATACTATGGAGCACAAACTATGCGTTCGGTGATCAATTTTCCAATCGGCGATACCTTTGAACGCATGCCTGTAAGAAAAAACAACAGTATAACTTTGCATAACAAAACTTACAGCTTCTTTAATTCATATTTATTTCTTTAGTATGGCGTCATTGTTGCAATGGGTATATTAAAAAAAGCTGCAGCAGAGACAAATAAGGAACTTGGGTTGGATGCAAAAATAGCAGATGCTATTAGCAAAGCAGCAGATGATGTTATCAGTGGGAAACTTTATAATGATCATTTTCCATTGGTAATTTGGCAAACAGGTTCTGGTACGCAAACCAACATGAACACTAATGAGGTATTTATTACATTATATGTAAATTTGAGGAGTATTATATTGTATTCATTATCATACAATTCATATTCAGGTAATATCAAATCGTGCAATTGAATTACTCGGTGGTCAACTTGGCTCAAAAACACCTGTGCATCCAAATGATCATGTAAATAAATCTCAAAGCAGTAATGACACATTTCCAACCGCTATGCACATAGCTGTTGCTTTAGAAATCAATAGAGTATTGCTTCCTGGTTTGGAATGCTTGTACGAAGCATTAAATGAAAAAGCTAAAGCATGGAAAGATATTATAAAAATTGGTAGGACTCACACTCAGGATGCTGTGCCATTGACGTTAGGTCAAGAATTCTCAGGTTGGTGATAATATATTTTCTGCATTTGTATCCACAGTTAAATAACTATAAATTAATATCAATAATTAATTGTAATATTCAGGTTATGCGACACAAGTTTGTAATGGAATTGGTAGAGTGAAAAATACTCTTCCGCGATTATATGAGTTAGCACTTGGTGGTACCGCAGTCGGAACTGGGTTAAATGCACCAAAGGGTTTTGCAGAGAAAGCAGCAGCAAAAATCGCAGAACTGACTGGTTTACCATTTGTAACTGCTCCTAATAAATTTGAAGCTTTAGCAGCGCATGATGCTATGGTAGAAGTGCATGGTGCACTTAACACGATAGCAGTTTCGCTTATGAAGGTAAATTTTGATAAAAGTAACGTACAAAATATTAAAGTGTGGCATTCAATATATGTTTTTTATTTAGATAGCCAATGATATTCGATTTTTGGGAAGCGGACCTCGTTGCGGTTTAGGCGAACTGTCTCTTCCTGAAAATGAACCAGGAAGTTCGATCATGCCTGGCAAAGTAAATCCAACACAATGCGAAGCATTGACTATGGTCTGTTGTCAAGTAATGGGTAACCAAGTTGCCACAACTGTTGCTGGCAGCAATGGCCACTTTGAACTAAACGTATTTAAACCAGTTATAGTTGCAAACACATTGAGATCTACGAGACTTTTAGGCGACGCTTGTACCACATTTACGAAGAATTGCGTTGTGGGCATTAAACCTAATACTGACCATATCAAGAAACTCTTGAACGAAAGTTTAATGCTTGTCACAGCATTGAATCCACACATTGGTTATGATAAGGTATTTATATTCATTTTTGTTTAGTAGCTGAAAATAAATTTCTTATTATATTTTCCGAATGCATTATAAAACATGTTTTGTTTTAGTCTGCTGCAATTGCAAAACAAGCTCATAAAGAAGGTCTAACCCTGAAAGAATCAGCATTGAAGAATGGTATAACCGCGGAACAGTTCGATCAATGGGTTAGACCTGAGAATATGATCGGCCCTAAATGAACATCTAGTTAAACAGGACAGACTTTAGAAATTCATTCTTTTTTTTATTTAACTTACAATTTTTACTTAGTATCCTGAATTTAAATATTATTTATACTGCCGGTTTTACTGAAATTGTTATTGTATATGTAAAATGTTTTTCATATTTGTATATTATATACAAACAGTAATTGTACATTTGATAATTAATGAAAAATGTTACGGATAATAAATATAAAATGTTGCAAATACTCACATATAATGTCTGTACCTTACTCTTATAACCTAACATATATTTATGATTACGGTGTATTTATGAGCCGAAAATCGCGCGTGTTATCTGTATTGCAACACGAGAGCATAGGTCGCTGAGGAATCACTATTTCTTATTCAATCACAAACTGAAACAACAGATATAAAATCAGTATGCTATTGAAAATACAAAAAAGTGTTATTCCTAGGTTTGGGGTTCGTTATTATGGAAAAGTTGGAATAATTGGTGTACCATTCGAAAAAGGACAGGTACGATATAAATCAGCATTATAATAACTTTTTATTCATTGAATTTATTCGCAGTGTAAGGAAGGAGTAGCTGATGGTCCAAAAACGATTAAAGCAGCTGGACTGATCCAAGAATTACAATCTTTAGGTAACCATTCTATTCGTTTCTATCAGCTTTCGGTATCTATAAAAATCATCCAGTTAATCTTAATAACGTATATTCTGAAAATTAAATAAGGCTTGGATGTAAAAGATTATGGTGACATTTTGTACAAAACAAAGGATGTGGATGGTGTGAGCAACATGTCACACTTAGGCGATGTCGCTGGTTGCACTAGTATTTTATCTGAACAAGTTCAAAAGGTTTTAAACGATGGCCGTCGGGTATTAACTATTGGGGGTGATCATAGTGTAGGAATTGGAACTATAGATGGTCATGTAAAGGTGTAGTGTGAAAGAAAAAGATATTATTTATTATTAATTATTTTTAAATTATGCATCGATATTGTATATCATTTTTAAAGGTAAAGAAAGACGTAGGTGTAATATGGGTTGATGCTCATGCAGATCTTAATACTAATAAAACTAGTGAAAGTGGGAATGTTCACGGAATGCCTGTAGCATTGTTAACTTCTGAATTGGCCGATTATTGGCCACATCTTCCAGGCATGGATTGGCAGCAACCAATGTAATGTTTGCAAATATTTACACATCAAAATTAATGACATTAAACATGATTAAAAATATATTTTATTTGCAGGCTATCAATTAGAAATGTGGCTTATATTGCATTAAGATCTGTAGATCGTTATGAGAGATTAGTGATTGAAAAATTTGGTATTACTGCTTATGGGATGGAAGATGTTGAACGATATGGTAGTGTCTCCAAATTGCTTGTACATTCTAAACGTTAATCTACCCCAACATTTACTAATTCATACTTTCTGCCCAGGTATTCACGATGTTGTGAACATGGCAATAAATAAAATAGATCCTGATGATTCAAAGTCGTTGCATGTTAGTTTTGATATCGATTCGCTTGATCCTTTGGAAGCACCAAGCACAGGAACTCCTGGTAAAAGAATTCCTCTTTATTATTAATATGGGCTTTACCAAAATAATTCCTGTTATAATTCTTAAGAAAATTGTAGTGCGTGGTGGATTATCCCTTAGAGAAGCTGTTCATTTAATGGAAGAATTATACAGAACAAACAGATTGAATGCTGTCGATCTTGTAGAAGTAAATCCTCGCATCGGTGATTCACATGACGTTCGTTTAACCGTCGAAGCTGCTATACATATTATTCAAGCTGGTTTTGGCTATACAAGAAGAGGTCTTAAGGTTCCGAAGGGTGTTACTGACATGCCATTACAAACATTTAGATAGCAGTTTGATCAGTTTTATTCTTACACTAGCATATATATGTAAACATAATCAAGTTATCATATTTTCTCTTGTCTGGAGTTTGTACAATAATAAACTTTTATACATTTTTAGACAGTACCATAAAAATATAACAGCAAAACAAAAAGCAATAATGTATTTCATGGAGCTACTTTTTCAATTTCCTTAATTATAAAAACTTTGTCTGGAATATCGGCAAATTTAATTTCCAACCTTGTTATTTCTGGATTTTCGGGTACTGCGAGTAGCACTTCGCAATCCAGTACACCTTTAGTTTTAGATCCTTTCAAGTTGACCGAAAATTTTCTAATATCATCTGTTTTATCAGAGAATAATATTCGTCCTTCTTTTATCGGATCTCCTAAATGTAGTACAGCCTTCTCATGATTATGAAGAATCTCTAACGCTTCTTTATAAATTTTCGTTTTACGAAGCCGTTTCTGAAACATGTTCCTCATATGATACCCGACACCTGCGACGACAAAGCCTCCAATTGCCGCTATTTTTGCTAATTTCTGAATCGAAATGTTTGCGGTCATCTGCATAAAAAAAGCGTATCTTAATCTATGTTAGTTAGTATTAATACAGCAGGTGCTACGTTTCGAAAATACTATTTGTATAAATACATTTGAGATGCAAAATTGCACAGAATTTTTAGGTTAGATTTTACTATGAGAAGTAACGTTTAAATTGTTAAGGTTCTTATTAAATCACAGTTATACAAATTATTTAAACAAATGCATCGAGTATTTACCTTTCTTTTAAATACAACTTGTATTTCAATCAATCTGTCAATCAATCAACTAGTTTTCTTGCATTTATACGCTCTCCGCGTAACCTCCCTACATTGCCACTGCCATTTTTACGAAATGGTGAGGACTTTCAGTCGTTTCTATATATATTTACACGTATTCTTGTTATTCGCGTGAATGTATACTGCTAAAAATAAAACTACGTCTTGTTAGATCTGTACAGCATAGGAAATAATGCTTCTATACTCCATAAATAAAGAATCGATACAGCAAAACTTAATTGTTTCGATTATGTATGGGTAAGGAACACGCTTTTTCAATAATAAGATTGTCCGATGTATTTCTTTATTTCAACAAACACAATATTTCTAATATTTGCACAATGCATCAGAACAACTGTGTTGCTGTAGGCTAAGAATGTTTAATCCCAGCTCGGGTACAGTTAGTTAACACTTTTCAAGTAAATTACACATTGGTGATGGAGTGATTCGAGTAACGAGATGCGTTTATTTTTGCGCGTCAATGTTACTAGTTAATTTAATCTTAGATACATATGGGCATTACAACAATATACACTAAATCCGTAAGCTTAATATGCTCCTCCCTCTGATAGAGAGCGAACTACATGTCGTCAAGTATATTTCTCTAGATAAATATACGTATTCTCGGTGATATAGTAAACTTTGCTCACACATATTTCGATAAAATCTTTATGTACAAAAAATTACAAAAACTGAATTCGTCACGAAATCCACGTAGACGTATACAAAAATGAAGATCGTATAATTCACGTACAATAAGAGGTATTCCATAGAGCGCATACATAGATTATCAGAAATTGTATCTTATGTAAAATCAATATACACATTATAATATATAAAGTAAGACTAGATGCGAGTGTCACGGGATCCTACCTAAACTCTACGGTCAATAGAAAGTGTGATTCGAGACACAACTTAGAAGCAAAAATCGCCTGCCTCAACGCAAGTGTATGCGGCACAACAACGGCGGAAAGCGTACTGGCAAGAAGAAGAGAGCAAATTGTATTCCTCAATAGTTAATATCTTTTTTTTCCTGATTTCCATCGATCTTCCCGTAAGTTTTACGGTATTCTCACTAAGTGGGACAGAGGACTGAAAATAAAAAAAATTATCTCTCTAGTATAGATTCAGACAAACCCGGTGAAATTGTTCAAACTCCGTTACCTTTGAGTATATAAGCCGTTAATAAAGTAGGTACGGTTGGGCTATCTTCGTTAATCGCTTTTAATACTGCAACAGAACATACCATTTAAATGTGAAACCATAGTCATCAGTGTTTGTTTGCTGGTACTTACTTTTTATAAGAACCTGTAAGGTTTGGTTGTCTGGCGGGCCACTATCCGTATGGTATGGGATTACAGTCGTCAAATACTAAAAATAAGATCAACGTTATCGTTTGTCGTAATGTACTAGCGTACATCTGCGATAAAAAAAACGTTTATCGCCCGCTACCTTAGATTCCTGTAGAGATCTATGCTGTGGCAAAGGACTAGTACCATTCTGCATTTGATTTCGCTTTTTCGTAACGTGGTGCTGCCTACGACGGTTTTGTACTGCTAACAACAACGAGACGAACTGATTTTTCAGCTCCTTCTCGTACTCTAATTCGTCCCTTAGCGCTAATTCGGCGATCAGAGTTTCGCTCAGAGCCCCCACCAACGATTCCATCTCACCGAGGAGCTCTATGAGTTGACCAGAGCTGAGTTGTTTCAGTTCTAAAACGAACATCAACGATTTAGATCCGCGAGGTCACGTATCGCGATACGATTTAAGGTCGATTCAAACTGTAACGACACGGACCGTCACGTTCCGTACCGATACCAACACGACAAAACATTGGAACACGCGTTTTAATGGAACTATTCACACTATTCCCATTGACGGAACGTTCAGGTCGGTGTGTTTTAATGTTTTATCCTGTCGTTGCCGGAACGTGTCGTATAGTCTGAATCAACCTTTATTGTTTCAGATCGAATAGTATACTTTTTTCGTGAAGCGGCGAACCGAGAACCTCTCTGCTCCTCTCCAGCGCTTCGTCGCTGTCCAATAAGGAACCATCCGAGTCTGGCGATCTCTCCATCGATGAACTCTCCTACGAGAAACGATCGTTTACTTCGATTTGTTTATTAATCCCTTCTTAAGAAGTAGGAATTAAATAGCAACACACTTGCCTGCATTATGTCGTCTATTTCACGGAGAACTTCTTCGGCAGTCTTCAACGGTTCCTCTGGGCTGTGCGTGTCGGTGCTGCTGGACAAGATCAAAGCATGCATGTCCAAATCAGTTGCAACAGCCTCGTCTTCGCTACTTAAATCCTCTAGTTCCGGTCTACAGCAAACAAAACGAAAGCGTCCAATTGTGCGAGAGTAACTTCCTCTTTCCACTCGTCCCCTCGATGATTACAGCAACGAAAGCGGCAAAACGAACTTGGACCCAACGCAGGATCGCGAAAGGTTGAATGATTAAAGAAAACAACTCACCTGTCGTTCGAGATCGGAGCCTCGTTCAGGTTGAGCGCGGGCATGTGCATTTTCCTCGCGTACGATTTACTCCAGTCGATTGGTAGTATGTTACCGAAAGTCCCGGTAATCGTCCACCACATTCTGAAAGGATCGTTAATTTCGTATCTGTACAACATTTCGATCTAAATTCGAGGGAATTCACGATGAATTTATTCGTCCGTGGACTGTGAACGAATAAATAAATATTGATCGAACTGCGGATATTCGTGGCACACACGATACGTAGAAAGCACGTTTGGGATTTTATACATGTACGCATAAAATAATATATGTATTTTTATTACATGGAATGTATAAATAAATAAAAGTCATTGCTCTGACGATCGACAATTTATCATTCTCAAACACTGTTATCAATGAATAACTGGAGCACACATCGGAGCAAAAGTTGTGCCACGCCTAACAAAAACTCATTGTAAATGTGACTCCAAAAGGGAAACAAAAGAAGTTAGAGCGTCTTGGACAGAACTTTTTTTTCTGGAGTATACAAACTCCATTGAGGCGTGTTACTAATTATGCGCACACCGCACCAGCTGACTCATATCCTCTCGCTAAATGCCTCTCTGACGTTTTCGAACTATGAATCGAATTAGCAGCTTCTATTTTTTGCTTTCTAACGCCTAACAGTTTCTCGGGATTCACGGTCAAGCCCTTCGATCGCTTTATTTTCAGCCGTACGCGGACAACCCACGCGGTATCAATTCGTATTGCCTACAATTAAGTCCGGAAAGTAGGCTTGAAACCAGTGATGGACAAAACCCTAGGCTCCGAATAAATCTGGAGTTTGTCAATATGTTTGTCTCGTTTCCTCTTTTGAACATTTTCCAAAAAAGGAAACGAGACAAACATATTGACAAACTCCAGATTTATTCGGAGCCTAGGGTTTTGTCCATCACTTCTTGAAACTATATTCGTATAAACCTTCCAACGTCCTTTAACTCGTTGGGGCACGGTGGGATTAAAAGTGTCCCACCTTTTTGATGGATCGTAATGCATGGTGGGACAGTTTTAATTCCACCTCGAAATTTTGCAATAGCTGCACGTGTATAGGTGTGATACCTTTATTAATAAAAATATAACAATTTTGTTTGATTTAAAACGCAATAAAATTCCTGTGCAACATGGGTCTATTTTATGACCTGAATTCCTGTGCCGCAAACAGTTAAGTGAAATAGTTGTAAGTAAGAAATTTAAGGAACGTTCGTCGAGGCATCGAACTCCGATCTAGATCGGAAGGTGACGAAAGAAGCCGAGAATTCCCAGGCCATTTGTCGGCTCGTTAAACGCCTGCGAAAGAAGCGATAAGATTCTGCAGTCGATGACACACGGTTCTGCTAGATGTACGTTTTCTGGGGATAGCGTGTGAATCATGCGACTCGTAGGCGTTTCCTGGGCTATATGCACGTATACATGTAGGACATAGATAAAGGGGCACACTAGATCCAGCGTAAACAGAGAACAACTTATTTCGACAACAATAGCGGCCATTCTAAGGAAATGAATCCTTGGGTGAAATTAGCGGCGATGCCCGTGAACGGGCAAACGAATGAGCCCCGTTTCTCACACTTCTCATTTGTAAACAATTAGCCGTTGCGTAAGCGAACGAGACTATCGTGGTATTTATAGATCGACTAGTTTGATTGAATTTAATCGACTTTAACGGCTGTGATTTTCTTTTGCGATAAGACGAGTTATTCTTGGAGAGGTGTTTGTTCGATGGTTGTCTCTGAAAGAAATTTTGCAATCGACTCGAGGACTTTATTTTACTTAGAGAACGATATTTAAAAATTGTATGTTACGTTAGATGACTCGGACGTTAGAGAGACTTCATAGAGTAGTGTGAATCGTATTTGATTAGTGAGAGCAACGTCCTAATGGTGACTTGAATGCTTAGGTCATAGACGTGGGAACCCTTTTAATTGAGAGCGATTATCACGACCTGTGTCTCTTCGTGGTCGCTCAATGAACCCTAAATTGTTTTGTATATACTATAAATGTTTCCAAGTGCTTTACAGCGTAATTAAGTAAACGTTTTCGAAGGAGGACCTGAAAGGAAGGGGTCGAAAACGTTGATTGGATTGGCTTGTAAGAGACCATTTAAATACTCGAGGCTTAATCATTCTTATTGATTAAATTGACGGTTTCCGCTTTGAGTGTACAGGGTGTTCTATAGAATTTACCCAAACAAATATCTCTAAGCCATACCATTATATAATTTTGATATTTATTTCTCTAATAAATGCTTTGTTATTTTGCGGTAGGATCGTTTAATACCATCAATTTACTAGGACTACTCAACACAAATTCGTAATAGCCAGAACCTTGATTAACTTGTAAATAATATTTTGCGGTAGGATCATTTAACACGTTCACTGGCAGACTAATACTCTTGAAAATTTCTACTGCGATTTAATTTTGTTTACAGACTTTTGGAAACTGCGTAATGAAATATTTATTTTGATACTTAGTTCTGTAACTTCATCAAAATTCAAGTATTTCATTTGAAGTCATTTTCTATGACACTTAACTTTCAGAATTAATAGTTTTCGTTTTTCGGTGAAAAGCACTGTCACCCATATATGGGCGACGTGGCGATCAACGTGTTAATATAAATGCTTTGTTATTATATCACTAACTACTTTAATTATTATCTCGGAAGCTATTAGCTTCAAGGTAGACGTTCCTTCGCTCTCTTATCCTGAATACTTTCTCGAGTCCTGTCATAAAAGAGTGAACATTCCATCCGAGATTCCAACGATATTGAGATGGCTTGTTTCCAGCGGGACACCGTACAGCAAGCCGCGACGACTCTTAGAAATAAAAGGAGCGCACAGCAGAAACAGCGGGTCGGTCGATGGTGTCGGATTAACAAATGGAGGTCAATTCGACCCACTTGAGTTTCTCATTAATGTTAAGTGCATTAAAGCAGTGACTTCATCCTGCACGCACGGCGATCGCATCGAAACGAACGTCTAAACATTGCCTGTCTGTTGCGGCAGCTGAAAAAATCGTGACTTGGCAAAAAGGTTGTAAAACCTGTGTTCTTCAACCAGTCCCGTTGGTTGAATTCTGACCTTCCCAATTGCCGCTAAAAAAATTGAAACGTTCCTTGCATCTATATCAAGTAAAAAAAGAAAAAAAAAGAAACGATATTCACCGAAGTTACGTTATGTATGAAAGGGTTGAGGCTTAAGGGAGAGCGGTAAATGGTATCTATTTGCCCTATCGCGTACTGGCTACCCTGTGTATCGTGTCAATAACGGGGAAAAACGACGGGAAATTCAATTCCAGGAAAGGTCTATTTCCCGCTTATTAATTCATTCTTCGGTTCAATGATCCGCGACGTGTCTCGCACACTTGCGTAACATCGATGGTTTGCGAACGAAAAACAGTCCTAAATGTATCATCGAACGATAATAAAACAGTCACGAGACAATTTATTTCTCGATTATTTGTACGTCAAGGAATGAATGAAACAATCCCATCAGAAACAATCAACTTTGCAGGAATTGTCCTCGTTACATTTCCAATCGCTCTACATCAAGGTAAAGAGTTGAACGTTTGCAGCGATAAAAAAAAAAAATATCATCTGTCACCTTTTCGTCAAACTTTTCACCGCTTAGTTATCTCGTACATTCGTCGATGGCGTGTACATGCTTGGCGGTAACAAAGAAATCGTAGAGGTACGATTTAGGTGACCGACATGCATCAGGAGGTTACTCTTTCCTAGAATAATTTCTACTAGCTCTTAACGCATTGAAATTTCGCAATTTATCCTAACGGGGGAGATTTCCGAAGATGGCCACCGTCTGGATCGAAAGCTTAAAAAATCGACGCTCAGACGTAACGTACATACACCTGTCCAGTGGCTAATATTTCTTTTACGATCGGGAATGAATTTAACAGGGCGAAAGAGACGGGAATACACGCGATAGCCGAGGAATATCATCGTGTCGGTGGTCGCTTTCCTCCGTAGGGCGCACGCGCTGCTTTATTGACGTTCGTCCATCCGGAGGGTGGCTCGATACGAACGACGGAACAAAACACAGAGATCAAATTTTCATGCCCTCCCGCATTCGATCATGCACGATTTCTTGCCACGAAAAGCGATCGCGTTACCGACTGTCCGACACAGTGGTGTCCAGATTTCGCAGAGATGGGCAAAACTCTAGGCTTCGAATAAATTTGAAGTTTGCCGATGTGTTTGTCTCGTTTCCTCTTTTGGAAGATATTCAAATGTCGCAGAACTTGAGATTTACTCGAAGCCTACGGTTTTGCCCATCACTGAGATTTCGTAGTAGTAAAGCTACGATTCGTTCGACTCTGGCAACGTTTCTTCCTAATTATTTCCAAGTTACGTTACAGTAATGTTACGATAGAACCACTTGACTAGACGAAGACATTTTTTATTCGTTACTCGTGAAACAAAAATGAACTCTACGTTCGTATTCTCTTCATGGTAGCGGTCAGAATTATTTTTGGGTAGCGCGTTTATGTCACGCCAGAGGTGACCTCGAAGCGTTGACTTCGGTAATCGTTTCGTCCACGTCAAAATGTTGAAGTTCGAAGTGTCTCAGCGAGAGGTCAGCGACCGACGTTCGCAGATTGCGACACGTGCAACAGCACGTGTCTCGTTTCATTGCTGTCGCTTTCGTATGCATGCATCAGGCCCCGAAAGAATAAAACGCATCCACGCGTGCATATCCGGTGTGTGCGTCGCGAGATGGCATTGTTGGTAATCCAATTTGTCGCGTGCAGACGCTCCGCGTTGGCTGGTATCGTGGTTTGACGAACAAAATATCACGGGTCAAGCAAGGTCGTACTCGTTTACCTCTCCGAGCCGGATTCTCCTTTTAAAACACGCCGAAACACGGTAGCTCACCGCTCTGTTTTTTTTTTCGCTCGCGCAAACACGAAAGCCTTCCATACCCCCGCAGTAACCAACTTCCTTTTCTTTCGTTCTTGTTCTCCGCTTTTCTTTCCTGGCCCCCTTTTGAGATCGAGGTTCTCGTGCGCGCGACGACCTCTCTTTCTCGCGTTACGCGTCAAAAGCCGTGAAATAGTCGGTTACCTCGGCAATTTGGACAAACGATGACTCGGCGACTAGCAGAATTATTGGCATACGCACGAGGAGTAACGGAGATACGAAAGATAAAAAGAAAAAGCGGTTCAACTCTTCGAGGTATATGACGCGAAAGAAAAATTTTCGATAAAATGTTACGGTCGAGCTAGCTTCAAAGAGTTAAGAAAGGGAATTATCATAAAAAGTTCTCAGCGCGCGTGAAACGGAGTGAATCTAATTATGATTGAAAGAATGGACGAGGATTACGTACAGTGTATCCGATTACACGCGCGACTGCAGTTACGTTCATGCTAGATGCATTTGCTACGAAACTGTAAACTGCAAAGTCCGTTTACGAAAAGAAAAAGTCGGTTGCGAGTCGAACAAACTTCGAGTGGGAATATTATAGTTGACGAAAGTGCTGGTATAACGCATGCACAGCTGCCATGCGTTAATCAGCGGTTACATCGCTGCGAAGGAACAGCGTGGGTCATCGCGAACTCGCCCTAACACGCGATGGTTAGCCCTTACAAAAACGGGAATTTTGTCTCTCGTGCCGATGTAAAGTCCCTCTCAAAGCAGGAGTCCGGTCGTTGTTGTTGTTTTATTGTCTTCCACGAATTCCTTCCGATCGGTTTGACAAAAGTCTAGACGGAACTTGCACGCTGGAGGCGCGACTTCAAAGAAATTATGCACAACGGTGGACAGCGAAGTTCAAACGAGTTTAAGAGCTCTAGCGCGTTACTCTACACCGAAGAAGATACAATTTTACGCTTCGTTGGGCTTCACCTGCAACCTCGTGGCGCTCGTTAGAAGGCGCAATTCGGCCGGACACCTGCAGGGTTGCTACAATGGATAGCCTTCTCTGAAAATATTTACCCCGAGTCCCTTCGACTTCGTCCACGCGAATTTTGACTTTCCTTAGGGGAAACGCTTTTTCAGCTGACCATACAAATTTTTCCTTGGTTGAAAAATCATTTCTACGTCTACCATTTCTATCATTTGGATATCCTACAAAATGAAGCATTATGTAACTAAATTTCGCTTGGCGTTGAAATGATATTCTTATGTCTCTTCGACTTCGTCCACGCGAATTTTGACTTTCCTTAGGGGAAACGCTTTTTCAGCTGACCATACAAATTTGTCTTGCCTTGAACAATCATTTCTATGTCTACCATTTCTATCATTTGGATATTCTACAAAATGAAGCATTATGTAACTAAATTTCGTGTACTTCTACACGCTTGGCGCTAAACTGACATTCTTATGTCGAACGTTGAGATTGAAAATTGTTCGCGAAACGATTACTGGGAGTTGAATCCTTAGTCTAATTAGAAGGTGAATTTCTTTCTTGTTCTAGCGTACTGTCCACCTTCGCAGAGAGAAAGCTGCAGAACGTGCCGCAAACGTCATGTAGAGAGTACCCGTAGCGGCACACTTTTCATTGGAAAATCGATGTAGCGATCTTAGGGATCAGGCTTTGCAGCGAGTACTATGCATCACACCGGAATGACTCTCGTTTCACTTTGTACTTTACCAGAATGTTCCTTCCTAAGAACGAATTTGTTACAAATGACGAGCTGCAAAGAAAACGTTTGCTTTAATATCGTGATAGAGAGCAAAGAGAAGAAAAAAAAAATTTTCGAGTACTTCCCTCGCGAGACCAATGACCAACAACCGCATCGTCCGTCGCGTGTTTGTTTTGAACGTATCAATCGTCGGATTCACCGTACCTTCACCGAAACCATACAAGTAAATATCGTCCAGCGATATCGGTTTAACTCGCGCATCAAAGTGAAACTGTTACGCGTCTTACCGTGAGCCCGAAGAAAGCGTTAACACGAGTATTACTTAAACAGGATATATTATCCGCGAACAGGCCCATTAAGACGCGTGATCTCTCTCTACTTAGGACTTTTTTCCCAAGATTTTATCGATACGATAAATTCCACGATCGTAAAACGAGAGCTGCCGAGAGACCGGCGTTCTTTGAATTATGTCATCGGAATACCACCGGCGGCTGGTAATTGCGATTCGCGTGCGTACTAATATAACGGCGATGCCCGTAAACGATTACTTCCGTTCGTCTGGAACGCGTTGTACTATCATTACCACGGCGGCGATGGTACGCGATGGATCGCGAGACGCGTAATGGATATCTCAAGGTGAATGCGACAATTTGAACGCGATAACTCGGGTGATCTTCAGGGTATTCATTTACCTCGAGCCGCTCGCCACCAGCGGTGGTTTATTTTTTTAATTGTACCAGGTGGTCGTACAGGACCGGTATAACTGTACCCGGAGATATCGCGTGACCCAAGGATAATGGAAACTTCTCAATCATATACGCTTACTGACATAATTTTCACTCGCGTTTGCCGCGTTCGTTTTTCTTCCGTAAAATTACTCAAAACGGTCGCTCGACGAGCTTGTGTATCGAATCCACGCCACAGCTCCGTGGGCGCTGTTACGACGACAGTTTACGTTTGCCGAGTGTTAACCCTTTGCACTCGTGGCGTTATGTTAGAGAAATAAAGTAAATTTAAAGTTTAACCGATGCGTTTTTATTTTTTTTAGTTCCGAAATTTCCGCCACGGATTCAGCATGATCACGCTTGTGGAAGCGTGTTTATCTTAGTTTTATTTTATATTTCTAAGAAAGTTCTTTGTTCCTTTTGTGATATTTATTTTTACTTATGTTATCGATATACTATATATTGTATGATTTAATAAATAAACTTTAATAATATATTTCTAAGACATTATTTTCTGGTATCTACCAGCATCTCGAGGTGCTTTCTTAGCTTTCTATTGTCACGAATGTTAAGCTCGGATTGACTTCGTAAAGGAGATCTCTAATTTAAGATTTGAGAATCAGGTCACCTTTTATTGGCATGTCGAGTTCCAAAAAAAATTAAAGCTAAACAAACATTATTGCTGATCGATTTGCTGCGTCGAATCTAATGGTGACCGAGAGTCACCTCTCGAGTGCAAAGGGTCAATGTATTAGCGTTAGTGTATGTAAAATATTAGGTGTCGGTACTTGAAAATGGAAAGTGTATAAGCGATCGCGTGAACTCACTGGCACTCGTTCATGATCTCCTCTTGCGTTCGCACCTGCACGGGCGCCAAAGATTCGACGTCGGTCCCGTAATCGCGAAAGCAAGATGTTATCTTCTCGTCAAAGGTATTAACAAGGTCCTCGAGACTACCGCTGAAGGGGCTGAACGTCCCCTCGTGGAGGGTATCGGCGGTGCCATTTTCGTTGGTCGTCGTAGGCGGCTCGTTCGCGTTGCAATTCTCGCCGTAATCCGCCTCCAGACTGGCGTCCAGCAATTGTTCTAAATATAAAAAGAATCCTCAGGTATAGTCGTGCAGCGAGCAAAACTTTGGGAAACGTTAAGGTACATGATAATAAAAACATCGTATGCGTTTCTATCGATTTCTCGACGAGAAACGCTTAAATAGAGCTACAGTTGCATGCAAAAGTTTCCGGCCAAAAATAATGTTGGAATTAAATTATGTATAATAGGTGTAAAGTAGAAATACAAATATATCATAGTAAAAGGCTTTTATTATATTATCGAAATGTACAACTCAAGAATTTGATACAACAAGTAATAATTATTTACAACAAAAATAACAATTTTT
>NC_071980.1:11468033-11609486 GCF_026283585.1 Hylaeus volcanicus
GTACTCGGCCGGATACTTATGAAGAAGTAAAAATTGTTATTTTTGTTATAAATAATTATTACTTGTTGTATCAAATTCTTGAGTTGTACATTTCGATAATATAATAAAAGCCCTTTACTATGATATATTTGTATTTCTACTTTACACCTATTATACATAATTTAATTCCAACATTATTTTTGGCCGGAAACTTTTGCATGCAACTGTATGTTTACCGATGCATCATCCAATTGGTTCCAATGACAACTAAATATAAAAAGAATCCTCAGGTATAGTCGTGCAGCGAGCAAAACTTTGGGAAACGTTAAGGTACATGATAATAAAAGCATCGTATGCGTTTCTATCGATATCTCGGCGAGAAACGCTTAAATAGAGCTATGTTTACTCGATGCGTCATCCAATTGGTTCCAATGACAAACTAGCGAGGACTCGTCGCTGCCCGTCGATTCAAGGGAAGAGTAAACACTAAACACGAAGAAAGAGTCCGATGGCACGGGGACACAATAAACGCGAAAGATGGGTCACCGTTTGTGCACAGGGCCGTAACGCAACGCGAAAATATCAGGCGAGACGGTTCCAGGGAGCGCGTTCGACTTACAAGGCAACCGGTATTAATTACGTCTGCCGCCATCCGGGTGTTATCAATTACATAAACAGTGGATTCGCGCACTTTCCCGTGGAAGCCAATGACGCATTGCAGATCAAATGTTTTCGTCGGGGATCGAATATCTCCTTCTTGAAAATTTTAACACCTCCCGACGCTCATTTAAAAGTTCGCTTTCGCGTGACATCGAGTCATTTCTAATGAGAGTATTCTATAAGAGGAGTTCTATAAGAGGATAAATACAGTGGGTGTACAAAGTATTTGTACACTATACAGTGGGTGTACAAAGTATTTGTACACTGATCAATTTCTAAAAAAAAACTATGTAAAATTGTAATTTATTAACTTATTTTTGATAAATAATGACATTCTACATATTCTCGGAAATCTCTAAAATAAATATAGTACAAAAAAAGTAGCTATTTATGTAAGTTGCGAAATTAACAAGAAAAATACAATTAATTGATAGAAATATTGAAGCAATAAGTATTCGTACGACTGTTTAATTTTTAAAAATTCATTAAAAAAAAAAAGAAATTTACATTAATTTATAAGTATATAATACTTCCTTCGTGGGATTTCCCTTTGATTTCATAATTATTGTAACTTTTCTAAGGATTAAATTTACTAAATTATTAGATATTCGAAGTGGAATCTTCTTCAATTTCTCTATTAGAGCCATTTTTAAAAGTACTTTCCTGGAAATTTGATGTTTTCTAATTCGTACGGAGCAATAAACTAATGTGTTTACGTTATAAACTCTACTGTAAATGGTTCGTCATAAGAATCGTACAAATACTTATTGCTACTATACTTTTACCCACTTTTCCCACTTTCTTGTTAATTTCGCAAATTATATTAACTAGCAAATATTGTTTGGACTATATCTATCTTAGAGATTTCCGAGAATATGTAAAATATCATTGATTACAAAAAAAGAAGTTAAGAAACTACAATTTCATGCAAAAATTGTTTGGGAAATTGATCTGTGTACGAATACATTCTACACCCACTGTATATTACACATTGGGTTGTCCGGAAAGTCCATGTCGATTATTGGTAGGTGGTACAGGTCTGAATATATCAAAGTAGTTGAAAACAAATAACATGTATACATCCCTTAAAGGGTGGAAAGGTTGTGGAACAAAATGGCACCTATGTAATTCAATAAATATATATTAAAATTCACACGTGTTTTTGAATTTTTCTTAGAAATTGGCACAAACTTTCCGAACAACCTAATAATAATATTCGCGTTTCGTGAAGTATTCGTAAAAGGAAAGTGTCCCTGAAAGTAATTAACTTCGAGTACCATATATGTACGCCTGGACCCGCCATTGTGTGTGTTCATCATGTCGTGAAAAGTGATACGAGCCGGTATGCACTTGGAAGACTTTCGAAATACAAACGACGTCCGACGTACATACAATTACCACGTTTCATAAAATAATTGAACTCGGCGCGAATATTTTGATCGCGTGGCGATACCGTTTTCAAATTATAGTTTGATTGAAATGGAAATGTCTGCGTAGCTCTCACTCTTGTAAACCCGCATAGAGGCTTTCATTTGACATATTAAATACGGTAACTATTGCCTGGAAAAGAAAATTGTTACGAGGCGTCTATAAACAACGTCGGTAGGTGATTAAGAAGCTAAAACGAGAGTGCAAGGATGTTTTTAGCTGAAGAAAGATCCGGCAAGCTACGGAGGATATTAGACACCAATTGTACGCGTGACGTAGCCTTTTGTCGCGCTTCGAAGGTCGCTTCTTCATGGTGGCTAAATACGCTACGCTACCCTCGTTATTTGATTCGCACGCTGCAAAACGAGCGTGACCACGCGTTTACGCACGAAACCTGTTCCCCACCGCCGAAACGGCTCTTTCGGTTTCGAAATTTCCGCGTGTAGGCATGCCGCACAGTGGTTCCAACGCGGAAAAAAACTCAACTTTCGATAGTCAAATTTTTGTTATAGAACATGTCCTGACTACTGTGAACAGTCTGTAGAATTACACTGTAAAATGATTGTTTTAAATTTTATTTTTGAAAGAAGTTATAATTTAATAAAATTTGGAAATCAGTCGAGATCAGTCACTTATGATTGGGTAAAACTGAATTGATCGGTCATTAATAATGTCTAGTAACGATATGTGTACATGACTTTTTACTGTTTAGGCAAAAAAAAAAAAAAATTATGAGTAAAGCGAATATGCTGATTTTTCGAATGTTTTATGAAAATTATTGATTCAAAAAAAGCTCCGACAGTCTCCGGTTTGATTTATCACGTTTTCTCATCTATATTACACCAAGGAAACATGATGAAAATTTCAGCTGCGTCTACTTGCTCTTTCGGGAGTTACATAATTTTATTCTCAAGTATGTGTGAATACTCAAATCTTGAGAATCTGCGAATTCCTTCTAAAATCTATTCTGATGATGGTGTGACATTATTTTTGAGACATCCTTCGCAAAAATTGGCTCATGTTTAAAGGACGTATTATGGACGGGTAAATTCCTAACAAATCCACGACAGATAAAATGTACGATGATTAAAAACCATAAAAAAAACCTGTATTTTTTCCTGTTAAAAATTCGCTAAAACAAGGTTCAATGACCTAAACATACGAATATGAGGGCTGAACCTAAAACACCTTCCCCTTAGCGAAGAAGCTATTGACTTGTTATTATAAAAATTACTTTTTTTTTTCATTAAAATAATTTGTACATAATTCTAATGTATTTTTTCATCCCGAATGGAATGAGACTATTGTTGGATTGATAGGATGATCCGTTCTCGAGATATTGAGTTTTTTGCCCTTTTTGGCCATTTGGGACCACTGTGCGCCGCACGCTAAAAACGCCGGTTACACGAAAAGCAAAGAGTGACATCGACACTGCACGAATACCAACTGTCCCCTCGAATCGTTTTCACAACCGCGAAACTGAGGTTATCAAGTTTCGACTCTACGAGGCACACGCCATGCACGAAAAGCTAGGTAAAGGCGGGACAGTGTCTAACACACCTAAATTAGGGACCTAATCCCAAAGAGTTAATGGTGTTTGAGAACAGGAGTCGATATCTCTTCGAAACCCGAAATTTTCGCTCGTTGGTACGCCTCGTACCAACGACGTCATTTTTAGCAAATGTATGGAAAACGTCGATACAATCGTATGACCATTTTTGCATCGTTTTCGTTGCAAACTTCGTAACAGAGTTGGGCATATCTTTATCTAGATAATGAATCATAATGCTCTGCGATTTTGCGATTATGTGCACGCGTGGGTTTGTGATATGTATCAATCGCACTACGATCAAAAATGTGACGCACCAAGTACACAAGAATTTTACAGTCCTTAGAACAATTTGTAAATCACATGCTTTAGAGAAAAACATCACAAATACGCGTTTAGGTAAAGGAATATTTGAAGAATATTCATTTACTAGTTTTCATTACGCAGAAGACAATGAATTACGTTTTATCGCAGAGTTCTTAAGATAAAACTATAATCGTCACCAATGATCATAGCAAACAACGAACAACGATTATCCGAGTCAATTCGACTGTCTTATCGAAACAATTATCTAAAAGTTACGCGTCTTGCGGTCAAACGTTTCATTCGTAGTGTGAATCATCCTCCGACATTCTTTAATTTTGCGTTGACAGAACGTCAGGTTGACAAGGAAGACCGTACGTATTTACAGGTTGTAAAACGAGGACGACAAACTACAGCGTAGAAGAAGCTACGATGTCCAAATAAAGTGGTCGATTAATCTGCGAAATGGTTCGACACGTGGACCGATAAGCATCGTTTATCTGGCCAAAGATTTAATCGAAATTGTTCGAATAACGCCCAACTCTGGTTCACGAGTAGAATCACCCAGTTTCGAGGCGGCTCGAGATCGATTACGACGAGAATAGAGAACGACGATGATGTGGTCGCACGAGTGTCTCGAAATCGGTGACTCTCAGTTTCGCGTAATTTTGGCACTGGGTGGGATGCGTTTACAACATAGTGTCGTCCCGAATCGAGAGCGTTCGCGATAAACTTTCGATCCGCGCGAGGTTACCGCGAAGGATCCGTGACAGAGGCGGCGCGAGATGCACGACGAAACGAGTTACGCGACCTGAACGTACATACACGACAGCTTTTTCTCGCACCTGTCAGCAGATTCATATTCTTCAAGCTGGCCGTGTCTTCCTCCTCGAAGCGTGCGAGGGGTGCCTCGAACTTCAACTCGGAGATCTTGCCCGCCATGTCCCTCATTATTGACCGTGTGGACAACCGGGTACAGAGTCGATCACCGCGATGAAATTCGGCACCTTCCACTTGCGGCAGCGCCCCCGAGGCGCACCGTTCTTCCTTTACGGGTTTTCACGAGGGGTAGCCAAGAAAGGGCGAGAGCGAACACGGCGAAAAACAATCAGCGTACTACGCACAATCCACCGCATGCGAGGCTTCGCGAACGACTGACGCAGAGGGGGCTCGTTTGAAAACTGGTGGGGGAAGATGATTGCTGGTCGCCATGACGACCGCTGGCTGAGCGCGCCGATGGCACATAGCATCGGCAGTGCCGTATTTGGAGCACCCATCTCCCTGTAATCCGACGACCCCAATTTCGAAATAACATTATTTCTAGAATACGTGGATCGATATTTTTTGTTTCTCAACAGGTTTGCACATGTACTTTACATTGAAACAAATGAACTTGAGTAAGTAACTGATCAAGGGGTAACATCAAAAAATAAAAATCACTTTTTTTTTTACTTTTTTTTTTATTACATTTTAAGCGATTCTGAACAATTCTACGCAACGAAAATTGAATTTGAAGCGCTGAAAGTGGTAATAAAAATTTTTTGAGAAAAAAAATGGAATTTTTGTTTACAAAATTTCTTTGTTTGTCACGGAAAAAATTTGACGACACGAACTTAGTAAAAAGAACGCGATTAAATTGTAAAAAATATAAGGAAATACAACTGACAATTTTCTCAAAGAGAAAACAACGACAGTCAAATTTGCAGAAGACTGGAGACGCGGTCACCTTGGTTACAGCCATAGGGTACTGTTTTCTAGGGTAAAGAAGATAGTAAATTTCCGAAAAAGCAGTGTTTTAATCGATTTTGATAAAAAGAAATACGATTAGATAATATTTATATCGATAATCGAGCGGGACATACAAATTTTTAGTTTCTTGCGTCTTCTGAAAACCTAGGTTTTTGATATAAAGGTACACTTTTCTCAGAAACTGTTAGACCGATATGATCCAAATTGTTTACATGTGTTTTTTGATAGTTCGGCCTAATTTGCACCGAGGATGTTTTCAATATTTTGATTCCAAAAAAAGTTATCACTCCGCAAACCTATAAATTTCTTTTTTCAACTTTACACATTTTAAAAAAATTAACTATTTGCAATTTTAAAAAAATACTCGGTGTAAAGTAGGCCCAACTATCAGAAAACACGTGTAAACAATTTGGTTCATATCGACCTAACCGTTTCTGAGAAAAGTGTACCTTTGTATCAAAAACCTAGGTTTTCAGAAGACGCAAAAAACTAAAAATTTCTATTTCACGTTCGATTATCGATATAAATGTTGTCAAATCGTATTTAATTTTATCAAAATCGATTAAAACACTGCTTTTTCGGAAATTTACTGTCTTCTTTACCCTAGAAAACAGTACCCTATGGCTGTGACCAAGGTACCGCGACTCCGGTCTTCTGCAAATTTGACTGTCGTTGTTTTCTCTTTGAGAAAGTTGTCAGTTGTATTTCCTTATATTTTTTACAGTTGTATCGCATTCTGTTTACTAAGTTCGTGTCATCGAACTTTTTTGTGAGAAAAAAAGAAATTTTGTAAAAAAAAAAATTTCATTTTTTTCACAAGAAAATTTTTTTACCGCTTCTAGTGCTCCAAATTCAATTTTCTTTGCGTAGAATTGTTCAGAATCGCTTAAAATTTAATATAAAAAAATGAAAAAAAAAAGTTATTTTTTTTGTGATTCGCACGATTTTTCGTAAGCGACGCCATGATTTTCGCGTAAATCGAAGGGTAGGCGTGATTGGTACATACTTTCTTGTGTAATAGGCTTAATTAAATTGAAATTTTACGAAAAATGGTTTCGAGTGAAGCGAACTGTGGTACCGACCTAGCGAACAAGCAGCGACATCATCACAGATGCGGTAAAGAATGGAACTAACGAATAGTCTATTTTATTACCTGAAGATAGAAAGCAAGCAGTTGGTAATTCCATTGGTCGGTAAACCAATACAGTTTGATTAGAAGTTGAAGACTTCTCGTCCAGAGCCGCTGCAGCGCGCGTTCTGGCATCCAATTTAAATTGTTCTCTCGATGTAACGAGACTAATAAACGCGTAATGTAAAAACGTGGATGTTAAATACCTAGAGGGTGTTAAATACAGACACATCATATCGCTCTGAACTCAATTATTGGATATAAAATCTAGGAGAAGACCAAACCTCGAATATCGATACGCATTTATCTCTTAAAAATATTTCTTAATTCTGCAATCGACCATCTAGTTACAAATTTGATCGCTTGTCACGTATGGAATAAGTTTTACGCAATATTCTTTCTTTCTTCCATCGAGACAGCCATGCCTCGTCAAGTTTTTGCGAGATCGTTGTCACAGCGAAATAATTGCACAGCCACGCCTCGGTTATTGTAAAGCAAAAAAAAAAAAAGTTGCGCGTCTCACGTTGACTATGCATAACCTTGCCAATGCGCAAAGCAACGATTACGTTATACGTAGGCGGTAATTCGCTATTCGAAGATCTAGTTTTGACATTTTCCCGTCGACACGATCTTTTAACGAAAGGTCGAATCCTCATGGCGCGATAAAGTCACGAGACAACTTCTGAAAATACATGTCCTCGATCCAGATATGGACAACATTTTTGCCTAGTCGTAAATGTCAAGCAACGTATAAAATATCGACAACCTTTTATTTTGCTCGCAGAAATTTTATTCATTTTAAATGCCGCCTACGTTATGTTTTCATTATTCGAATGAAATCATGTCCATCTACGGTTTTTATTCGTCGTCTATTATTTCAATAAAATTTTACCCGTTTCTGTCTCGACCGCAACAGAGTTGCAAAAGCATGCGTACCGGGCCAGAGTTACTCGCGATTTACATGTTTGTGGGTCATGAGAGGAATGCAAAAAAAAAAGAAAAGAAGAATGATTACAATGGGGGAATTGTGGTTAACCTCGATAATATCATAAATCGCATTATCGAGATGGCGACTGATAAAGAAAACGGATGCGATTTTTTCCCCCCCTGCGTGATCTAGTCGCTTTCGATACGAACAACTGGATGAATCAGTGACGTGGAGAGCGTCATTAATACTTTCCCAACCGCGCCGTTTATCTCGTTACGTAGTCTCGAACCATGGTCTTTGAAAACAAATAAACAACGAACAAGTAGAAGTGCAGATAACGTGGAACAATCATCGACCTCTGAAGAAGGTAAACTGCGACCGATTAAAATGTTTATTTGGCAAAAGCATCCCTCGAGACGGTTTGGCCAATGTCGAAACAAGAAAACGGCTGATGTTTAAAGATGCAATTACCCAGGCGTACCTCGCGGATGTGTTCGAGTATCGTTCGAGGTTTATCTTGATAATTGATGGAACGATCGGTTTTTTAAAAGGACTCGTGATCGGGGAACGTTTGCAATTGAAAAAAGGATCTCGACTCATGAAAGATTCATGCGACGCGGTTTCCAGGAGAAAAAAATATTGCCTCCGCACGTCGGCGGATTTGCGCTGGGCTCCGCTGATTGGGAATAAATCAGCTTCGCGCGGTTGTGCGATGTAGATGGCCGGGGCCTCGAATATTATTTCGAGTGCCGTGCCGAAGGATCGCGGTTCGTTTTGCGCGTTAACAATAACGATGATCGATAAAAAGGGTTACCGTGTCAAGTTGGCCACTCGTATATCAGAGTGGATCAGAGGTCGAGAGTTCTTACCAGTTTGCAGATTGGAGCACTGATTTCCCCTCGCATTTCTTTAAATTTTACACCGAGCAAATTATTACGTAATCGGACAAATTAACCATACTTTAGGACATTAAATTGAACGCTGTTCAATTTGAAAATAAAAGAAACTAGTTTTCGTACTTTTAACCCTTCGCGCTTAGAACGGTTAGGTAACGCGTTGGCAGTCCGAGATTCTCCTTAGATATCTAACTTGGAAGATAAATGTTTTGAAGTGCAAACGGGTTTGAAGTTTCGTCATGTAATATCCGAGTATACAGGGTGTCCCAAAAACGTTGGAGGTCCTTGAAACGCGTGGTTTAGGGGGTGATTTGAAACAACTTTTTCTTTAGGAAAAATTTCTTACAAATGTTCTAATACGATTATTTTGAAAAACATATATTTGAGAAACATATATTTGTGGTAACTTATTTTATATATAATATGATTGCCGATCAAAAAAAAAAAAAAATGAAAACTGAAAAATAATAAAAACAACCACATATTTACAGTTGGACGCACATGTGCGTAATCCGCAGCGAAAGTGATAATGATGCTGGGTGCAAACATGCTATCGAAAATCACGTAGCTGCGCGGCTCGTTTCGACACTTAGGCGGTGCACAATTATATAATGACTGCATTATTACGCTACAATCGTATGTAATAAAAAGCAATCGTTCGTTTTGTTGCGTATACGGGTGCGGATAATGGATTGCGGTTTTGCCATAAATCCTGAAGCACGCACGACCAACAACGCCCTTCATTTGCACGTACCTTATCTTGGACGTGTCTCGAATCGGAATCCATAATTGCACTTCTATACTTGGTCGAATATTTTTTTATGCTTCGATAACCATCAGCTGTACTTTAATTTTCTTATTTTTTTTTCCTTCTTGCATCTCATCGATTTAGTATTGCATGAAATCGTAGAATTTACCAACGGCCCCGAGGTCCCAATATTACATAAACCCACGGCCGGCTGAACCGACATTCAAATGCTACACTCAAATTTTACAACGAGGAATTATTTATTTACAAATGCTTATTATATATATTTTATAAGATGAATATTAAATAGTAATATTTTGATGATTTTCGTCGCTCCTTTAAGCTGAATTGTCGATACCAAAAAGTGTCTTGAATCTGTTAATGGTATCGTCATTCTGTAGAAAATTAATCAAAGTCGGTGTCTTTTAATCGAGTAATTTTCTTAAACGCGAATACGTTTAAGCTGCCTTGCGCCGGCCCTGCATAAACCCATGGAGTTAACAACGATTACGCCCGAATGTTACATAAACAACATTAGTGTTTATCTTACGCGACCTTATACTTTGCCTGAAAAAAAATTGAACGAAAGAAATAATGCGAGGAGAAATTGAATAAAAAATATTAATACATGCAAACATGTGAAGTCCCAAGTTGGGTTACGTGTCAACCAGTTTACGTAATATTTACATATCCTTCGACGAGCACAAAAATAAGAAAAAGGCCGCGGTTAAATTTCGTCCCGGTGAAGAAATCAATCGAATTTCTCGATCGTTTAATAACACCTTACGTAATGAGTTACAACTTGTAACTTACGAGACGTTATCTTCGATATCGTGCAACGGTTAGATTTAATTAGATTCAATTAATTTCAACAACGCGAGATTGTACGATGAGGATCGTTTTTTTTTTCTAATTACACCTGCGCGAAATAGTAATTACGAGTATCCGTGGCGATCGCACGCAGGGAACGGTCGCCGTTGGCCGACGGTTACCCACGCAATTATGCCGATCCGTATCCGCGTACTCACGAATTGCCGTGAACTTGAGGAACAATCGAATGGACGTTCGAGGCGTTAATCCGTTGAAGTTTACGAGCATTTTTACGACTCGAAGTGGAGGAATAGCGATTCTTGTTTTGTCGGTAGATTTATTGGCGCTTTGATGGGATGTTCAGGTCGTTACGTTAAAGAGTGATAAGCAGAATGTGGGATACTGTATGAAAAGGTTTGGTTTTATGAATTACTATCTGCACCTCGAGGTTCCACTGGCAGAGATGGGAGTATTCACATTCATAAATATGAATATGGATAAATTCACATTATGCGGATTTGTAAATATGAATATGAATAAATTTATGAATAAAAATGTGAAGAACGCGTTATCGATTACGAGAATACATCTTCCAGAATTTCGTACACGTGTTTATTAACACAACTATAATGTTTTTTTATAATAATAACAACGATGATTGTTTTATTTGCATAAATTACATAATTTTTGTAATTACCCATTTTATTGGAGTGAAAACGATTCTGTGTGGGATAGTAAACGATGTAAGTAAATGATTAAGGTTATTTAATGAAGAGTTAATTACAAATAAAAATGTGAACAACGCGCTATTTACGATTAAAAATGTGAGTAACGCGTTATTCACATTTTTATTCATAAATTTATTCATATTCATATTCACAAATCCGCGTGATATGAATTTATTCATATTCATATTTAAGAATATGAATGCTCCCATCTCTGTCCACTCGTGTGGAATACTATTCATTACAACGTATATTAAGCTGGCGTAGCCATTTCAAAAGGCCAATGCCAAATTAACACGATATTTTTTTTTGCTATTTATTTGCCAATTATTTGCCAAAGAATTAATTTTTTTGCTCCAGGCGTTTTCGAGAAACAATGGCTATGCTAGCGTAATATTAAGCTAACGTAGCCACATGTTGTATCATAAGACATAACAGATATCGATGCCATCTTTGCGACATATTTATTTGCTATTTATTTGCTATTTATTTGCTATTTATTTGCTATTTATTTGCTCTTAGTCCACCGAATATGAATTTTTTTGCTGCAAGAATGGAATTGATATCCCTGTTAGGTACAGAGATACATAAGTGGCTACTCTAGCTTAATATTACGCCAGCATAGCCATTGTTTCTCGAAAACGGCTGGAGCAAAAAAATTAATTCTTTGGCAAATAATTAGCAAATAAGTATCGTGTTAATTTGGCATTGGCCTTTTGAAATGGCTACGCCAACTTAATATACGTTTCATTTCACGTCGTTCGCGTTAAACTGTTCAACCGCGTGTTTCTTCGTGAATCAGTACCATGCTCCCAAGTTGTTACCGTCGAATCGGTCGACAATGGTCGTCAAAAAGAAACATAAGAGCGACGAAAGCAAACGGCAAGTGGAATACGTTGGGGTAACGTTGAAACGTTACACGATCGAGTAACTACTTAACTTTCCCGTATTCGAGATTCTGTGATATCTTACTACTATCAATTACTATGTATTGAATGAAGCGAGCGACCTAATCACCTTGTCCTGACCCCCTTCGACCTATTAGGTTGTCCCGAAAGTTTCTTTCGCGAGTTACGCTCAATTATTTGATGTGGTCGTGTTTATATAAATAGACAATCTAATTTCATAGGTATTCATGTTGTAACAGTAATGGAGCAAAATGAATCGTGCACAATTCAGTAATGTAACATAAAACATAAACTATTGTGCACGTATTACTTATTAATCAAGCGAAAGAAACTTTTGGGACAACCTAATATGTATGCTCAAGCGTCAACACCTTTGTTAATTAACTTTGGTTAAATGGGCCTAAGTAAATACCAAACAACAAACTTTATATTTAAATTTATAGAAGACATTTTTTTACGCATTCTGTAACTATACGTTTTTATTCTTGTGTTGGTGTACAATTCAAACTGCTTTATATGTATAAAACTTAAATAAAAGTAAATATCTACATACATAGAGCCAGTGATGGGCAAAACCCTAGGCTTCTCTTTTGAAAATTTTCCAAAGAAGAAAACGAGACAAACTTCAGATTTATTCGAAGTCTAGGGTTTTTGCCCATCTCTGCATAGAGCTATTTTATTGTGTTTTCTACTTAATAAAAAATATATACGTATCATAGTAATTTATGTATTTACAAGCTTTTACTTGTGGTGTGCCGCGAAATTATCGATAAAACATTGGTATTTTCTGAAAGATAAAAGGTTGCGGAGCACTGATATACAGGATGTCCCGTATATTCTATGTTGCTAGGGAACAGCGTAGCTTTGTATTACTAAACAAATGTTTAGAATCGATTCAGTAATTTCAGAAATCAACCCCTATATATTAGGTTGTCCCAAAAGTTTCTTTCGTAATTTGTACTCAATTATTTTGTGCGGTAGTGTTTATATAAATAGATAATCTAATTTCTTAGATGTTGATTACTTATTAATAAAACGAAAGAAACTTTTGGGACAACCTAATACAAACAAATTTTTCCTTTTTATAATATCGGTATAGATCGTAAGTTGAATAGATTGAAAACGATGGTGAATCCAGGTAATGAAGGGTATCGCGATCGATTGCTTTATCTCTTATCAAAGAAAATATACACAAAGTTATAAACCGACGTTTAAGTATCTTTAGAAAAACGTTCTCGCAGATTAGCGATGATTCCGTTTGGATATCCCCTCTCGATAGAAAATCGTCCCATCGACACCTAGACTCCCTACCTCCGGGTCTCGTTGGGGCGCAATTGATATTTCCGTGGAAAGTTCTGGTTAGGCTACCGATTTAGAGCGTCCAGCACCGGCACGGCTGACGAACCACCGTTAAATTGATTGATTTCGTTAGGATGGGCCAGTTCGTGCTGGGGAGCGTTCGCATGTTTGCGCGATGCACCGAGTCGAAGGCCTGATTACTAACGGATTAGGATCTCGCTGCTCTAATCAAATTCAATGGAAAAATAGACCTGGGGTCTACCCTTTCCACGGGTTCCCGACGAAGGGATATTGCGCGCCGGATGGTAATGACCCTCCCTATTACTCGAACATTGTTCCAAGCGTTGGCAGTGCGTAGTTGGCGATAGACTGAAGGGGACGCGAGTGTTTCGTTCTTTCGAAAACGTCGAAAAGTCGTCTAAAAAGCTCGACGAGGTGAGAAACGCTACTCTGTTATAACTAGGTTAATCCGTTCATAGTAGTAGTAGTAGTAGTATTTGCGTTCGAAAAGTGAAAAATCACCGACTTCTCTTCGCATGTAAATTTGGAAAATTGCGGGGGCTTAGGGTCGCCCGACTCGACCGACTGCCAGGTCTCGGTGGAATTGCGCAATAGGGTCTCGGAATTGTTGAAAAGCTCGACTGGTTCATCCAACTTTCTTGCACGTAACGATAAATCGATTCCCTCGCGTGTTGGAATAATCAGATCACCGGATTTATTGGACAGCGCGTAAAGGCCTGGCGTGTCCAAAGACGAATGCGCCGCTGAACTGGTGATACACGAGGTGCTTAATGGCGGTGGATGCTACCTCGTGCTTCGAGTTCCGGCTTTTAACCCTTTGCACTCGATGACAGTTTCGTTAGAGAGACAACGATTTGGACGACTAAACCGTCCACCGTGATAAATCTTCTACCATGATTGGTAAGTCGTGGAAATATAAAATATCTCACTAGTTCTTCAAAGTGTACCAGGTTACATCTTGGGAATCTATTCATGAACTAATGTCGTTACAAGATTCAAAGAAATCCGAGATAAACAAAGATCGTCGCTGTGCAGTCGCCTCTCGAGTGCAAAGGGTTAATATTGTTGCGACGACGGCACGAAGATGCCGCGCAATACGAAGTTGCATCGTCGCGACAGTGTGAAGATGTTGCGACGATGTGAAGATGCTCCTATGAACGAGCGGAAACGAGTTTTCGCTCTTTAAGTTTTGATAAACGTAAACAAATCCATTTGAGGTAGCAACAATGTAATCAAAAAATTAACTCACACATTTTTCTCTAAACATAGCGATGTAAAAGTCAAATTCATTTACTACAAAAATCATTTACAACGCGCAATTTTGTTATTTAATATAGTAAAGCGTTCATTACTGCAAGAAATCAGGGTTGAAATTACTAGCAATAATCGAGCCTGCTGCAATAATAGATAGGTAACCAATCCAATATATGGCAGCCCTACGCAACATACCTGTACCAAAAATCTTCCTTAAATAATAAGGATTTAATTTTCCGGTAACTCTAAAGCGGTTCGGACTAGCGATTGAACAGTAAGCGGTTGCTTAGTGTCGGGAGATATTTAAAATGAAGAGTCCGGTGCGAGACTGGAGACTTAAGTTACTATTACAAATAAATATATTCTGAGTTATCGTTATTAAAAGTTATAGTGTTTCGAGTTAGTATTATTAAAGAAAATAGTGTTCGGAAATGCCTTCCCCGCGTTGGGCGGCACCCTGGCGCAACAGTATCAACGAATGCGAACGGAGTAAATTTATCCGCGACATTGGCAGTGTGGTCTCCCCGATGCTTGTCTATTTTTGGACGAATCCGTGGCGCATCTTTCGCGAACGGAAATAACCTGCCTCGCTCGAGAACGTGCCATTTTTGAGAATTATTTTAAAAGTCTGCGAGTCGATGGACTGGCTTCGTTATCCTCGGTTAGGTTTGGCTTTGAGTGCCTCAAGGGCTGGTTGAAGAAACGTCTCTCGAGGAGTCTCCGACTTGCTTTGCATCCTCCAGCTCGGTCCAAGGTTCGCCCTCGATACCGTCGCGGCGCCATTTTTGAGAATTTTTAACAAAAAATTACGCAATTCGGTGGACTGGCTTCGCTACGCTTGGTAAGGTTTGGCTTTGACGTTGGTTTATTCTTAATTAAACGTAACAAAAATAAATCTAGAGTTGAGGGACACTGCGTCTCTCATAAGGTAAAGTTTCATTTCTGCTGCCTTTGTAGTTGAGCCTCTGGCAGTATTTGTGTTCAAGAGGGCAGTGTGAAAAACATGTGACAGACCCAAATCATCCGGTTTTCTATGCGCTTTGGAAAAAGACTTCACTCTTAGTTTGAATCTTGAGACGAAAAGACGTTCTTCCGCGTCCAAGAAATAAAGGATAAAATATAAAGATTTACAGACTAAGAATTTCCATTCTTAACCAATCCCATGATCCAATATTTGAGTGCCTCAAGGGCTGGTTGAGGAAACGTCTCTCGAGGAGTGTCCGACTTGCTTTGCATCCCCTAGCTCGGTCCAATATTCGCCCTCGATAGCGTCGCGGCGCCATTTTTACGGTCCGCGAGCACTCGATTCCGCGGTTCGATGCACCAAGAAAGTCGTTCCGGTTGGTCAAATGGCGTTGATAAGAATGCACTCGATAACGGAATGATCGTCGACGAGTGGAAACGTCCAGTTCGGTTTCGAGTGGCAGATGATCGCGACTCCCGCTCGCCAGAGTCGACGGCTTCGGACCTGTTTTTACAAGAATCATTTCGTCCCGGCGTGGTCAGCACATTATTCGATCGCACGTACGTGCCCGAAGCACGAAATATCCTAGCCGTCTGTCGCGGCGAACGAGTTCAGGCGTGCATCGTCGTAAAATACCGACGACGACGGGAAGCTGCTCAGGTGGCGGATGGGGGACAGCCGAAAGCATCGAATACCTGCCTCGATACCTGGCCGATTTGCTGCATGACGCAAGCCGTAAGTGTTTACACTCGCCGCAGGCCTGACAGAATTCGGTTTCTCTTTCTCGGGCCGGACGTCTAACTTGAGTTGATCTTGAACTCGAAATCTCGTGGAACCGACGTTCAAGGGAGCTTCGTTATCGAAAGGATCCATCTGCTTTGTTTACAGGAATCGAAATCGTCGGTTTATTTGTAAGATCAGAATGTATAAACCAGGATCCGTTATAGGGCGTGCGAATAATGACTCGGTGTGTAAATAGGAATTTACTGTATTTTCGATAGGTCTCGGCTCCACGAAAGTCGATACAAGTCTGAACCATGGCAGAAAATCCCAGTCGTGAAGTCGAAAGTCCTCTGGCCGAACCTCCGTTGAGAGGGTTAAAGACTAAACACATGCCTGCTTCAGCCATTTAGCTATCTCTAATTTTCTAACACATTCTTCGTCGGTCTGTCAGGGTTTGGAACACCAATAATTCGGAATACTAACTCGCTCAAGGCCTCCTAGCCAGCGAAGCCTTCTCACCGAGAAGTTCTCGGAGTCTCGCTTGGCGCACCTCCTGCCACCTTTTTCTAGCGAATCGCGCTTATTATCGTACCGCAGTCTCTTTTTTTCCCTCGAACAATTAGCACGAATCGCTCAACAGCGTAATTAAACGATACTTGATCGAGCGAGACGCATTGTTTTTATACCTTTCAGCCCCGTTCCCCTCTTCGGGGTTTATCGTTCGGAAAAAAATTGACGGTTTTGCAATTCTAATTGCTCAATTGTTTTACAGTTGTACGTTGATAACGCGCGTGGCCGTGACGATGACAATCCCATCGGCGACCAGCGATGGGAATAACGAACAATTTTTCCTTGTTCACGAACGCGAGTTTCTCGACGCCTTGCACGATCGACGGACTGCCAATGAGATCGATTCGAAGGCGTATCCCGTGCAATTTCTCGCATAAATCACAATTAACGATTCCGAGCCACGGTAGGGGGTTCAATGGCAACTAATACACTCGCGTATCGCCTAATGACTTTATTACGCAGAACACGTTGCGTTACTAATTCCAAGGCGACCGAGAACATTTTGTTATATCACCCAGAGTTGCTCGAGTGCCCTGAAAAAGTTCAATGGTTAACGCCATTCGATGGTGCACCGAAGAACGACGACTGGGATTTGAAGCAATTATCACAGCTGAATTGGAACGTTGAAGGCCTAAATTGTCAAATTTCCGATACAGTTTCCGATACAATTGATGATATTGTAATTAAAAGAACGAGAGTTCCGGTTTCCTTTTCTTCGTTTGTATGGGAAGGAAACGGTAAGGGAGAGCCGTGCGGAAAGGCGACTAAGGAAAGAATCACGGACTCGATAATGGCACGTGACTTTTTTTAAAGCCAGCCGTTTAATGTTCGACTTTGCTTCGAGGCGAACACACATTCGATTACCGTGGATTTAATGCGGGAGAAGGTGTACTTCGTTCCCATTGGTTTGCCGCTTACGGATCTGGTACCGCCTCTGACGCTCGATTGAGGATCGTTTACGTTCGTTTACCGTGTACCGTGTACCGTGTACCGCGTATCGCGATCTCTCAACGGGTGGGTGGCTGTGTCACGATAAAACTGTATCAGCGATCGAACGACACGACTCGCGGATTTTTTATAAAACATTTCAGGGAACAATTTCGTTTGGTCTCTTTCGACTTCGTTTCGTTGATATTACAGAGCGAGCCGAGCAGGGATTGTCTAAGCAAAATAAGAAGAAACCTTGCTTCTGAACTGATCTATATTAAATGAGAAAAATCTGACTCGATCCATGCGGAATAAGAAGACAGAGCAACCATAACCGACTGATATAAAACAAGAAGAAAGCACGTACAATCGATCTCATAAGTACAGTACTGTCTCGCAATAAGCAACACCGTCGGGACCGGCGAGTTGCTTATTTCGAGGGAGGTGTGCTATTCGGGTCCCCGTAGATAAAACAGGGGGTTCGGTATAGTGGCAAACTATAAACTGATAGCTCGAGCACAGGTGTTATTCTTTGGAGGAAGATAGAAGATAACGTGGTTTCTCATTTTAGTAAAATCTACTAGTAAAATCGAATTTTTTTTGGACCTTTCACTCGATGAGCGACTTCAAACAGAAAGATGGGGATAGCGAGTTGCTTATTTCGAGGCGAGGAATAGTTGCTTATTTCGAGACAATACTGTATTCGTACCCTATATGTCTATTAAAGAAATTTGTCTCAATTAAATTACAGGTTAAATGTTTCCAAATAAATGCTTCGTTATAAATGCAAACACAAGTAGACTTGACACATGTACATGTTTATTTATAACGAGTATTTGCAAACATCACAAACGTATCATTCAATTTAGACAAAGGTCTATTAAAGAAATTTGTGTCAATTAAATTATAGGTTAAATGTTTCCAAATAAATGCTTCGTTATAAATACGAACACATTTCGATTTGCGATCATATATTCGATAGGTTATCAAGAAAGATTAATCTGTGCCAAGTTTCGAGTCCCTATATCGACTGATGGCCCATCAGTAGTGGGGGAGTAAACAGGAAAAAATAAAGATCACGTTTTCGATTAATTTCTCTCGTCCTATTGCACGAAAAGTTTTGAAAAAAATCAGCTATATATTTCAGTTCGCGAGTTACATGTTCCTGAATTTTTTCAGATTTTTTTATTCAAAATTCAAACTGTGACAGGAAGTGTATGTTACCGTTATTATTATCCTCAATTTTCTTCATATTTTTGGATGTGGCGCGCCGTAGTTGAAAAAATCAAAAACCGATTTTTTTTAGCTATTTCGGTGTGTTAGAGTAACTCGTATACAGTATGTTTGTATACTTTTTATGAAATACACAATTTTTAATGTTTTGATATTAATCGAAACAGTACATGCATTAAGAATGTCTTCAACAGACACAGAGGGTACGAATACTCATACAGCCGGCTGTGTAAACTCACGAAAAGCATACTCATTCTTACGTCGATTGATTTTCAGTAACGTATCCAGTTCACGTTACACGGTGTCCTAAATAACAGTACACTCGATACGCGTATCCTTCTGTGCCTTTCCAAGCGATTCAGTCCCGCGGTCGAGCGAGGAGGTCTCGCGAATGGTTCACGGCTGCGGAATCATCGACGATGAATAATTATTACTATCTGGAAACGTGACGGCTCGCCAAAGCACGGCGGAGTTTGTGAGAACGTCGATGCCAGTAGTAACTTCAAAATAAATCACAGCCGATGAATCAATCTCGCTCCTCCTCGCAAAGGCTCCGCTGCTGTGCTCCCTTTCAACGCCGATGTCGCTCGTCGGGGATCGAACAGCTCGGATACTTATCTGCGAGCAACGTATGCTAATATGGAAAGCACATGGGAAGTCGTTCGTTGACGCAGACAGTCCGCGTCGATCGGAACGAGAGAAGCGATAAAATTTCCCTCTTGCACGCCGTTTCCTCGTTGACGACGAGACACCGTTGCTCGAGGTTGCCACCCGTTGTTATCGCGTTTCATCTCGAAACCGGTCGCGTGGTTTGCTACAAATTAGTCGACGATAGGCGCGAAAAATGACCGGACACAATGTAACGGCACGCGATGAAAAAACCAGATAAAGAAACGCGAAAGGTCAGCGTCGCACGGTGGCAGCAATTGTAATATCGTTGTATCGTTAGATGAGCAGTCCTAGCTGTCTGAAATAGGATGCGCGGATAGGGAAACGTCGAACGAGCGGTTATCTTCAATTTTTCTCCGCGTTACGATTATTATCGGTGTGATAAATTGCCGAGGAAAAGGACTTTGAATCTAATTATGCAATCATTAGCGTTGGAGGTATTATTATCTTTTATGTTTCTAACACGCGGTATAGTAAATCGAAGGACTTGGCGAGCGAGGACTCGTACCGCCTAGAATTAGTGGTTTCTCGATAGAAACGATTACTATCTAGCCAATGGACGGTTTAAAAAATCGCATCGGATGCTGCGTATGCACTCGCCTTCATATTCTAGGATATACAAGCATAGAGAGTTTTTTAAGACACCGAGCAGCCCGAACGTTTAACCCTTTGCGGTCGTACTAAATTTAGGCATGTCTATTGTTCTGGTCGGAATTAATTTCCGAGGAACGAGCAGTGATACATAATATGCAAGCTTGTGAAGGATAAACAAGATTAATTAATTCTTTTGTGGACTTTAGATACATGTTTACATAATAATGTGTTTTAATGTAACGTTCTTTTGGAACTTTCTTCTTGCCATTTTGGAGTATCGTTTTTGAAATGTTTTAAGAAACCAGAATGCCTAATTACACTTAATTTGTAAGATATTATTTGGAATTCTATCAAGTATTCTATCAAGTTTCGACTATTTGGTATTTATTACAATCTGTTACAGAAAAAGTAACGATACTCAATATATTTGTCTTTGAAAAATTTAACATGTACATATTTCACCCACTGGTTCATATGTTCATATATTCTTGTATAACTTCATATAATTATTAACGATCTTTTCATTAATCTTTCCATTAATCTATTATTACACTTTTCAGTTTGCGAAATACAATATAAGATTAGTATGATTCTTTGTTGTGGTGGCTGAGAGCAGACATATGACCGGAACGGTAAAAATGACATATCGCAAAAAATCTTGTGAATGGGACCACCGTGGAGACATGCACTACACGATGCAACAGGTTTCATTCCGATTGGTCAAGCCATCTCGGCGTAATCGGTGAACATACCTTAAAGAAAAAAAAAAAAAAATATACATATCGAATCGAGTAACCTCCTCCTTTTCGAAGTCGGTTAAAAAAGTTTTGGTGGTTGAGAGAAGACATACGACAGCAAAGGGTTAACACGTCGAATGCCAGACTGATTCGCATGGAAAGGTCTGCAGGACTAAAATTTTCTCTCGAGACAATTAGAAATTATAAAACCTGATCCGTCGCGCTTCCATCGCGGAAGTCGTTCAACGTTCGAACGCCCGCTACCAAATCCGGTTCGAATTCTAAGAACGAATGATCGAACGATCGTTATATTTCATTCCGGTGTGTCCGTCAGCGGCTGTGTCGTTTATCGTGCCTCGCGATCAAAGGCTGTTTAGAAACGCGGTGATTGTATCCGCCGTTGTACCTGCGACCGTTCGCAAAGGACTCGACCATAGAAACGCGGGATGTCCCTGTGAGACTGTCTGGAAAAAAGAATGAACGAAAAAATGGGTCAAGAGCTTGACTTCTACCGCGGATGCCAAAGCGACGACGAAGTAGAATGTTTATTTATTTCGTTTCGAGTATCTTTCGATAAAGGATACGGGTTTCAACGACGGCCAGGAGTTCCAAACGTCGTGCCTCCTTAGATATCGCCGCGATTCTACTCGTCCGACCTTCGCCGGTTTAGATTAACGACGGTTTCGTGACCGATACTAGTTTCCTGTTTTGTATCGTACAGTGACATTGCGCAATCCACGGGTAAACAACCTGCGTGTTGCTCCTTGAGTTCAAGAATTTCGTTCGCGCCTTCTTTCTTAACACCGCCGTGTCGAACCGCCGATAATGGCTCGCCCGATACTCTTGTCGACATTAACTTATGGAAACCTTAACGAGAAGACAATAAATACGAAGGCGAACAGACCTGCTGGAATTTCCAGACCAGCCATTTGTATTTGTAACGAAGCTTGTCGAGCAACGCTTGGTTTCCTTAACGGAGGTGTCCTCGAGACCACGAATTTCGTAGGTTGTGATATTTTGATTTTTATCGAAGTTACGATGTACAAGAATGTCGATTAACCCTTTAAGGGGGCACATCGAGAGGACAACAACAAGTTTATCACCGATTACACAGGATAAACTTACAAGAGCGTAAAATTTGTAAAAGTGTACGATTCCTTGAAGCTTTCTATTCGAATATCACGAAAAATCAAATAAAAACGTGGCACGTGTATTAAAATATACAAGTCGGTATCGTAAATATTCATACCCTCTGTCTATTAACAAAATTTGTTTAAATTAAATGCTAGGTTTGATGTTTCCAAGTGTATGTTTGTATAACACGTTCACACGGGCGCTGCGATTTGTGTTTCTCGGCATGGGGCGGCGTGGTGGTACACGTGATCCGATAGACACGCGAGCGTATGTCACGCCGCCCGGTGAGAAATATTTAGAAAATATTGCAGGCGTGATGAGATATTAATGAAAGAAGTTTCCAGTTAGGTTAGAATGGACCATCTCTCCTGTAAAAGATAAGCGGTAGCGCCACGTTATACAGTGTGGCTGTATAATTTTTCATGAACTTGGCGTCGAGACGCTACCTTGTCTCCAGATAAGTATGAGCCACCGATGCTAAGAAAAAAGTATCTGAAGCATGTGGCTTATTCAAATGTAAGAAAACATATAGTATTATAAATGTAAAGAGATGTATATGCTACGGTGAACATGATAAATGCGGTAATTACGATAAACATATATATTATCACGGTATCGTAGATCGGATAGACGCATTTTTTTGTTAATTTATCGCGGCGTCGCTCAAGAGGCTCGTCACGAGAAGTTTCCGGGTAATCGTTCGAGCTCAGTGCACACAATCTACAAATAATTCATCGACGTGTTGACCGACGCTTCTGTCTACACCGAAAATCAATTAGGCTTTTACAAAGAATCATTAAACGCTCCCTGGAACACTCATCAACAATTACATCTACTGAATCGTAGTCCGAGATGAAAACTATCGCATCCCTCCAGTCTCCTCGGCCCCCTCCCGTTCCTCAGAAATATATGCAAAGCAACGCGCGAAGCTTTTTAGAGTTATTAGCAGTAGCGTTAGACAAATCCATGACGGAATGGCTTTTTATAGCGTTCCAGGCTAAAAGACCCCCCTCGACGCTCGTTAATTGTCGCCAGAGCGCGTTTGATGCTCGCATTAATTATACCGCGTGACGCGAACCGAGACGATTCCGATGTCGTACTTCATTACCTTCGGGGAACAACGTGTTCGAGGATACGCGGGTTAATTGGTATCGTTCGTTCTTGCACCGTCCTCACATGCGACAGGGTCTCATAACGTTAACCGATCGAGGAGGATAGCAATTTTCCCCCCTCGTTTCCCCGGATTTCTATTAAACGGCGATCGCGTGCGGGAAACGAAGCCGAACGTGTTCCCTGCCCCGTGCACGTTACTTCGTGTCGTTTCATTTGCATCGAGCGATATCGAATGATAAAGCGGGAACAAGCCACGGTACAAATCTGTCCTGAACATTAGATTTTCCCTCGGCACGGTTCTGTCCAGAGTGAGTTACGACGGGATGCTCGCCACCGAGCGACGTCGGTGAGAACAGCTAGTTTAGAGATAGCAAAGGAAACCACGAGTCGAAACGTTGAAAAGTTGAAACTTGGGAAAATCGTTAACCCTTTGCGCTCGAGAGGTGGCTCGTAGTCGCATCTCAACGTGAACTCTTTGGCATTCTATTTTGACGAAGGACTTCCTAGGATGTTCACCTCTGAAATGAAGGAACAGCCTTTGTCGCGTTGCGAGTATTGCGAGAATGCGTGGACGATAAGGACGCGAGGTGCGAAGAAAGAGTGTTTAGAATAGTTTAGATCGGGCGACACTTGAATGAGTGTTTGAACGAAGCGAACGGATACGGCGGAGAGAGAGCATGGTGTGAAATGTATGTGTGAAAGATTGTAAGAGGGATGCATTTTGAAAGAAGTTAGTTAGGCAGTCATAAACGAACAGGCACAGTGTGCGCATCGATCGAAAATTCACTGAAACGACGTACGAGGTTCAGCCATCCAAATTAACTGCGGTGGAAAACGCATACACAACAGCCTTTGCAAAAATAGATGTAGAATGTGAATGAAAAATATGCACAAATGAGAAAGAAATGTGTGGTAGAACTTGGATCGTTGCGTGGGTTGACTAGTGGAGGGGACGATGGTAGCTAAACTACTACAATTGAGTGGATGACCACAATTCAAACAAATCATAATAAACAACGTACTCTGATCGTTGTAACTATGCCCTATGTTATTGACTCGATGAACAGTTTCGTTTCGCATAATTTATTAACAAAATTATCGAAGAAGTCGAAAAGGAGTCAGAAAGGAGTCTTGGAAGTTGAAGGAACGTGTATGAGCGACCAACTGTGCGCGCGCGTGCACGAAGCGTTATGTAAAGTATCTTTTCCGGTTCTAAAAGATGCAAAACGTTTCTTCTTAAAAATATTCGTTCTTCAGGGGTGGGAGGGACGGGGGGGGGGGCAATGAGCGATCGCCTTGAACGAGGATACCGGATAAAAATGTTTAAACGGGGAGAGCGATCGCGTAGGTACCGTGACCGCGATGGTCTCGATCGGCTGGTAGCCTAAACTATATTTGCCTGTCCCTGTAAGAATGGCTTTTGCCGGTACTGAGCGTATATAAGACAGACGACGTCCTATCACAAAGCGCAGTGTTAGATTACCACGTCGTCGTCAACAACTGGCATCGTGTTATTGGCATAGGCTCCGGGTGTTTTCGCATTCAGTGACCTGCCGAGACTGGCAACATTTTGTTCTATCGATAAGCATATCGAATCGTCGAACAGTGATCCATCAAATAATCGTACAGATCTGTTCTCATTTTGGGAAATCTTTGCTCGGTACTCGTGGTCCTCGTCGAGATCAGAACCCTGCCCGTCTCCGTTAGTCGAGAGAGAATTCGATCGTCGTTCCCGAGAATTTTGCGAATCGAACGTTCGTCACGAATTTATTCGTCATGGAAGCGATGCTGGCCTCCAATATGGGAAGCTCCGATCGTGTCGATGGGAGCAAGGTGCAGACCAACTTTGCGAAAGTTATCCAGAAAAATAAGAAGTACACGGTAAGCACGCCAATGTTTATATTAGGTCGTCCCATAAACTCGTCCTGAAGACTGTGTCAATATTTAATAATAAAAAAAAAAAAAAAAAAAAAAAGTACAGAAATGTGACGGTATAATAACTACAGTCAGTGTGAGAAGTATTCGTACAACAACCAATTTGAAATAAATACTAATAAGAATATCCTCGTGGCCAAGAAGTGGGTTCGAGTGAACAAAGGATCGAAAATAATGAATTTCTGAAGAAGTTATAAGATTTTGTTTCTAAATCAAACATAAATTGTACGGAGTATATTTCACTGGAAGACTGAACGACATGTCCACTTTTCGCTGAAAATTTGTTATCTGAGGTCATGAATAGTCGATAGCGCTACACAACATTGCAAATTAAATTGTTCGGCGTAGAACGTCGCGTAAACATTCTCCTATTCAAACGCATAACGTCAGAGCTAATCTACTTTTGTTTACTTGTTTCGGGCTCAAACTTGTTTGAATAATTTCGAAACAGAGGTCACACAAGGGACTCGGAACGACCCCGGATGTCGAACTCTGTAGAAGTCATCCTAAGGTTAACTGCCAGCAGTCCAACAGCGGTCGTAGATTCTACTAGCGGTCATAGAAAAGACGATCTTACGATGTCCTTAATTTCCTCGTTGCATCCAACTAAGTACGCGTAGAAAACAATTTATGATTGTTACAGTCGCGATTGTATGGTCGATAAAGCAAAGGAACGAGCACGTCGCTAACGTTGCGGCTGTCTCTAGCACGGGGCAAGGTGAGACGTCGCTACAGGAAGTTAATAATTGTAAATTGGCATCTAGCAAAATTCTATTATTCGCTGGACGCATCTGCGATGTGATGCAATCGAAAACACAACCGCGAGAATCGTCTTCTCGTCGATATTTAACGACCAACAATTTTCATCCGTATCTGCACATCAGAAACTATCGAGCCATAACATTTTCACGCGTTCACGTCGGCGATGCTATTTGTGTTTATCGCGATGGGACGGCGCGATTGTACACGCCATCTGATAGACACGCAAGCGTGAGCCACCGGTGGTACACGCCGACGTGAACGTGTTCAGTAGAAATGGAAAAAAAAAATTAATATTAACAGCCCTCCTCAAGCTTCCACGCTTCTAAAAGTAAAAGTAATAAATGGGAACTCGGTGGTAAAAGTAAAATATTTTACATAAAAATGTAGATGTACATAAAAATTCTACTTGAAAATTAATCTTAATTTCTCAGTTTCCATGACAAAATGGAGAAACTAGTCCCGTGATGCTCGTAAGAAGTCGCATTTTCTTCCTTTCGATTCACGTCTTCCTTTCCCTCTCTACAAAGAGTTGTTAAATCTGTCAAAAGTTTTCCTCTCCGAGAAAATGGAAGATACTCGACGCAAGCCGCGGTACCAGGCCACCGCTAATTGTAGCGCGTGAAAGCGCTAATTCAATTCTCGCGGTTGCGAAAACAACGAATTGTTGTTATTGTCAATGTTGCATCGGGTTACATTTTCCATGCGCACAAGTTGCGTTGCACGATATACTGTTACCGAGAATTCGTACGATCAGATACGACTGGGTTGCCTGAACCGCAACGGTACGTTGCGTTGGTGAAATCGCCAGATCCTATTGGCGAGCGTTCTTTCGAACATATCAATGAACAATCCCCGTGGGAATCGAGCAAAAAAAGTACATACAGTATGCGTGGCTTATCATATTCAAACATAAATAAGTCAACGGTCGTATGGATAAAGCACAGAGTGGCGCATTATTATGACCAGGAGCGTTGCTAGACTTTTTGCCGGCAGGGTGCGAGTTCATTTTGTGATCTTCTCGCGAAAAATTACGAAGGATCCTGTCTAAGAGGCGCCGTGGTTATCCTTTCCATTTCTTGGAACTGCTGGCCTCGTGGAACGGGCCTTGAGCTGTGGGGGAGATGCAAGAGACGCTTGAATGCAACCCAGCGTCTCTTAAACAGGATTCCGATGATACTCTAAAATGAAACAGAAACAAATTCTAACTTTCATTTACGCAGCAGAAAATAATTGAAATGATGTACTCTGTTCTGTTTAAAAGAAACAATTTCGCAAGGATAGCCATGGTCTTTTTCAGCTGGCAGATTCGTCGGACAGGGAAAGCGTTGGCATGGACTATCACATCCAAACGATCACCAAGGATGACAAGCTCAGGATACTCAAGTTCCTCAGGAGGTTCTTCTTCAGGGACGAACCTCTCAATCACTCGATCCAGCTGATACCCGAGGGCGAGGACAGCACCTGCTTAGAACTTGAGGAGTACTGCAGCATGTCCGCCGTCGAGAACAATCTCAGCCTCATGGCGGTCTCGACCAGCGGCGCCATTGTTGGTGTCATGTTAAACGGTGAGGATCCAACGCTAACGGTCAACTTTGTCAGTCAAAGTGCGTTGTTTTCGTCGTTCATTGAGTTATTTCCGAGGAAACCGTCGTGCCACGGATCTGTTTACATAGTCTCTGGGTGCATCTGGATTAATCTCACGATCTCGTGACCAAGAATGTGTTATTCGCGTCGGAAAACGATGACACACCGATCTGAAACGCTCGACGAGCACGAAACGATGACGAATCGCTTGTCGCGACGAATTTTCGTTACCATTTGAATATCAGTTTCAATTCACGGAAACCGAAGCAGCGGTCTGCTAAATCCGGTCATGTTCGAATCCATTAGGCTCGTTGTCGGGCGAACTGTTTGAGTTTTCTTTGAAGTGCGACAAGGAATGTTTTGTTAACAAATCGTGGCAGTTACGCAGCGATTGGATGAAATTGAGGTCGTTTGCATCACAGGGAAAAGTGGAAAATTTGTCTTGATTGTATTTGAATAAGAATATTTCAAAACGTACGAAAAATGAAAGTAACTTTGTTCATCGTTGTCTTCTTTTGGGAAGGGGGATAATCAAATTACTAAATTCATTATGACACTTTTGAACACCACTGTAGTCGCACGCGATGCTCTTGGAGGCCGGTGCTGTTTGATTCTAAATAGATCAGAGGCGGTGATAACGAGTAATCGCGATGGGAAGGCCTTGTAAATCGGTTAACAGTTTTTTTCCCCCCATCGAAACACACGCAAACAGCTGTCGTCACAGCAGGTCGCAAAAATCTGATGGAAAAATAGGTGCGAAAGCGGTGGGGGTGGGCACACCTACTACGAAACGGTACCGTTCAATCGTTACATAAATTACTTATGCGAGTATCGAGCAAGAGTGAGGCTCATTAATCGCTACCGGTTGTCGCAACTCCGGTAATTACATTAATCTCTCGACAGATCCAGTTAGTCGTGTGTTATGGAGATTAAAAAGTCAACTTGATGTACATAAAAATACGCGACGATAAAAATCCATTGCATCGGGTGTTCTTTGCGAACGAACAATTATTTGCGGAAATTTTTATTCGATTAAATTCGACAGCCTATATGTATACTTCGTTGGGGCATAAGGGACAACTAAACGAAATTCCATCTACATTGGGGGAAAATAGGAGGAATTATAAAAATATCACAAACACACAGATTTTTAATTTGATATCATTAATAATTACACGCTGGACAGTATCGCGTCAGGTGCAAAACGTCCGCGAACTATCATTTCGAATGCAAAACGGATGTTAAGGAGTTGCGTTCGACGTCAGCTCCCGAGACTAATGACTAATTTCCTTACAATGATGTGCTCAGGTTAGAGTAATTGAACGGGTAATTGCCATTAATAGCACACCTTGGTTGTCCGTTTTAATTATTCGAACGACTCTCCTTAACCTTTCACTTGGAATTTTGCGAGGAAAAAAATAATAAAAATATCATCGAATGAAAAAAAGAAAAATAAAAGTAAAATTATATCGACGATGGAGATCGAGAAATTTGGCAGAAAATGGCGCGAGTCATTGGTTTACTAGTAGAGATGATATTGGTCTGAATTCGTTATTCGTGTCCAGCATGTACATATAGAGAAACTTTATGCTTCATGGTAATCAGAGACCTTTAGAATAGAATATAGATACTCATTGCCATTCACTGTAATTTATGTAAATCGGTACATGCTATAAGAACTCATGACTTCTAACAATGTTTCTTATTAGTCGCTTGTAGCGCACCACTCACGATATGCTGAACTAACGCGTAATCGTATTAAGATCGTATAGTCTCCTAGGTTATAGGTCAAAGATGATAATCTTGTCGCTGTTACAAAAATTAGACGATGATATACCGACATACGTTAAATATTTCAAACTGCAGATAACATTAAGATTAAATAATATGGTACCCTCTCCCTAATTATGCTTAATCGTTCTGCAGGAAAAGCGGAACCACCGAGCAAAGAAGAACCAGAGTACATAACCAATTGCGAAAATCCAAAGTTCAAAAAGATTCTCAGGCTACTACGTTACGTGGACCAGAACGTAAACCGCGACGGACGATACAGAGGGATGAACGTCCTGGAAATCAGAATTATCTCCGTAGATTCAAGCTGGAGGGGCAAAGGGATTGGCAAGGCTCTCATAGAAAAAGCGATGTAAGGGAGACTATCGAATAAAATCAACGCGTAGCAATTTATTGGTGATGCTTGTTCGATCGAGCATCGAAATGTTTAAATGTAATAGAAAAACAGCCCATCTTTGTAAAGCGGTTCCCTACATATCACGCCACCTACTTACGAACAATCACAATGGCTATAACCTATAAATTTGCTTTGTAATATCGCTAGAATATTCCAAAAATGTTCACGATACAATATTATACCGAAAAAGAACGTTGTAGGAATGTTAACTTACAAAGATGTTCACTTTTCAGCGAAATTGGGCGGGAAAAAGACTTTCATTTTATACGTGCCGACTGTTCATCCTTCTTCTCTGGAAAACTTTGCGCGGGATTGGGCTTTGAACCAACATACGAACTCCCCTACTCGGATTACGTCGACGAAGACGGAAAACCTGTATTTTCACCGGCACTTCCGCACACATCGGTTGTTTCGTACGTTAAGAAATTGTGAACGACAACGAGAACATCAACTATTTCACCGAAACCGAAATCGAGTACCTGTTTAGCAATCGAAGACAACTTCGACAAACGCACTCCAACGTTTCGTACAACTGTTCTTTATCCGTTCACTTTCGTTTAATCTTTTCTCGACGGCTATTTTAACGTGTTGCTCACTTTCCTACACTTTTTCTTAAACGTTTAATTTATTTATTACTTTTATACGAATCAACATGCCGTCGCGATAATCACTTGGTCGTATTGTGTATGAATCGAATTTTTAAAATGGATGCTGCGTTACCAACATTATAAATCAGTGGTGCGACCAGCGATTCTGGGGCTTCGCGTGTTCGTAATTTTAGCGGGACTTTTTTTTTTAGAGGAAAACTAACCTTACCCTTTAAATGTTATATTCTCATTATTTAGTTACGCCACTTGTGCAAATGAAATATTATCCAGTTACAATTCTTTGCATTGTTGGACATTTTTAAAATACAGATTTTTTATTACTACTGTATCGTAGGGAATTTGATTGAATTCAAATAATTCGTAATATTTTCATGATTTACATAGTTTAAAATTTTAGATATAGTAATTTATGTTTTTGTAAATTAGCATAGATATATATCATAATTCCTGATAATGTTTAAACATTACAAAGTTTATGTAACACGAGGCAATCTACTTTTTCCTAATAAACTTTATTACAAACTCATCCTATCCTACTCAAAATAAATCGAATTCCAATTAAATCTTACTTCGAATTTTGTGTACACTATATCTGAAATAAATGATTAATTCTTGGTGACTATAATGTAAAATATACTTTATTTTATTCAAAAAAATGTATGTTTTGTATTATACAACAAAGAAAATATTTACACATTACAAAAAATATATATCCATTATGTATAACAATCAAAATAAATTATGAAATATACAATCTATATAATACATCTTTAGAAGTCAATGCATGTTATGCAAAAAATTTACACAAAATAACTACTGATTTACTAATTTAGTCTATTCTGGTTATTCGAGACATTGGTTGATCAAGCTTGCTGTTTATTTGGAACAAATCTTAAAAAACGAAACTAAAATTGTTCAGATCTCTATGTGTCTCAATTAACTGGAATAGACTATATATTACATGACGTTATTCATCATTGACATCGAAGTTATAGTGTTTCTGTAACTCGTATAAATAATCCATTTGTTCTAACAATGTATTCTTTGTAGCATTTTCTTTCATTTGTTGATATTCAATCTCATATAATTTGCTCCTTCTTCTCATATCCTCTCTTGCAGATACTGCAATTAGTATCTGTGAAGTGACTGCAAGAAGCACGTTAATTACAAAAAAGATTATTATATTTCTTATAGTTTTTCTAGACATGGGTATACTATTAGCTCTTCTTGTTTCCCGAGGGGTGTCTCCACTGTAAATAAATTTTATGCATGGTCAGAGAAATTTTACCTTAATAATAAGTGTCTCGAAACAAATATACATATGTATAACATACGGTTTAAATTCAACACCCATATTATGATAATAATTGTATCTATTAGAAGAATTTTGGTTGTGAGATGTATTGTTGTATCTTAAATTCATATCATACTGCATTCTATCTTCCGTTTTACTCAAAGTTGAATAAGCTTCGTTAATCTTCACAAAATCATTGTGACTTCCTTTATTCCCAACATCAGGATGCATCTAAGTAGAAAATAATGTAAGTAAAAAATTTCATTGGGTAAACATTTAAAGGCCTCATCATTTGTATTATCTGAAAAAATAATAAACATATGTTGCTGGAGATCTCTGGTGATATCTTTCTAAATAAATAGTATTTTGAAATGCTAAAGCTACTGATTGGAAAGACTCACTTCTTTTGATAATTTAATGTAAGCAGCTCTTATTTGTTTTTGTGTTGCGTTCTCAGAGATGCGTAAAATTTCGTAATGATTGCGTTGTGATCTTTAAAATACATAATGGATTTAAACAAAATAAAAGTAAAGTAAAATATGTTATGTAAACTTTTTATGATTCTAACCTTTGCGACACTTTATAATTTCCATAATTACGAACTATTATAGACATTTCGGATTTGTACATGCGAAAAATGTGTGCCATTTTTTTCGAAATCGTTCATGTAATCGTAAATTCACCCATATCAAACTCATTAAACGCAATTAACAAAATATAGTGATAACTCTAACCCAGCAGTTAGTCAAACGATCGAATTTCAAGATTGTACATTTTATAAACGTATCAAATTTATGTGTGAATCATCATTGTAAATTTTTTATAAATTTCAGTATGATTATAGTCGTAAATATGAAACTTAATAAGCAAATTTATTTGTTAATTAGTCAAATTACAATTTATATTCGATTCATTTCAAATCCTACTCCTGTATTTATTATCCGACGCTTACTTCACTTTATTCTTTTTTTCTTCTGTTTTATTAAACATCATTATATATTTATAATTCAATCATTAGTACTTTGACTGAGTAACCTTCGGTTAGTAATTCTGTAATTATTTATTATTATGGTAAGTAAAAAACGATCGATTTCGTGAATTAAATATTTATTTAAAACCAAGTTCAGATTTTATAATATAGTAACAATTCTCATTTGCATTGGTGTATAGTATAAAATATATTACAATATGTATACAGGAAACATCCTTAAATGTATAAGATAGGCCTCAAGCCCAGCTCGATGTCTATGCATTTTATGCTTGTCATATGTAATTTATGCATTACTTCTTATGCGCATTGTATAAGCTCTAGTATCGTCAAAAAATTGTCATGTACATCGATTTCATATTGCATATCTTATGTACAAATTGTACGTTATGACAATATATTGTAACAGATCCTTATCAGGAGATGTGAGATTAACTAGTGATGTGAAGTTCCTAATTTTAATTTACAAAAATTGACGGTATGACGAGATTTCTTATTTTGGAAACATTAGCTTGCTATTGTACATAATGCTTTAATAATGAAATACATTGGCACACATAACCTTTGTCTTTATATTGCGTATTAATTAAAGTAATTAATTTGTATCATATTTTTTTAAATGCATAAGATAAAACAAGAGTAAAACTCGCAGCTTAATAGTTCGACATAGTCACGTTATAATAAAATTTCTCATTAAAACAACGATTACAATTTTTTAACTTCGATCAAAATATATAAAAAATATTAAACTATATCATTATAAATCTTTAATTTTGAAATTTATAAATGTTCATTTATAGTCCAATTTGTAAGAAGATCGTAAACATATTAAAAGTTTTTTTTTATAATTTTAGTTTGCGAACGTATCTATGTATGGTCTTCTTAAAATTCAACGTACGTATATTCGCTCAAGAAGCAGCATAACTTGGTTCTTTCTCTCACAACTCGTGATAGTTTCAGTTTGTGGAAATTAAACCAGTCGTTTGCTAGTAATAAAATATATACATATTCATGATTTCTTTCACTGCTTTTAACAATTTAAATACGAAGGCAAGTTATATTATTTTGCAAGCAATCTGAATATTTTCAAGATCACTACATATTTAAAGTGTATCTACTCGTTTTTGTTTTCATGTAATGGAACGTTTGGATATTTCGGAAAGTCTACAGCATCCACGGGGTTTTTTACTTTAAAACTAGGAAACAAACCCGTCATACTGGTTCTAGTATTATATCCTTTAGAGTAACCATCCCAATGATTTCCAAATACTTCGATCGAATCTCCTACCTTTAGTTCTATTTCACCACTTTTCCTTGGTTTGTGATCTAAAATAGCCTGATGAGGATGCGGATTTTGACCTCCGTAATAATAAATATCGTCCAGTGATGCAAATCTATTATAAGCATCTGGATAATACGTTTGCATTAATTCGTATGCTACACGGCACACTTGGGAACTAAATGTGCATACCAGGTAATCACATTCAGATAAGAGATGTATGTCTATAATTATTCCTTGCAAGGAAGAGTCTGAGTATCTTTTTGCTACCGATGCAGTTTCAGCTATTTCTGGGTCCCCTATTATTTCGTAATTTGGATAACGATCCCTTGCTGTTGTAATTACTTTTGGATCGTCACTGGCCAAAAAAACTCTTTTCACTTCTGGTATAGTTTCAAGTTCATTAAAATAATGCTCAACTTTCACCATATATTCATCTATATCGTGATAAGCGGCTTCGGTTCCAACTTTATCCGTTCTTCGTACATGTATTCCGACGATAGGTTTCTTAAAACCGAGTCTTTCTTTTGCATAGTCTAATGTTTTTCTCACGTGTTCTTGAGGTCGCATTAGATATTTCAGAACTTGACCCACCCACCACACTAACGGATGGCCATGAAGTTTCTCTAATCTGGGAACTAAATCAGCGGGCACGCTTGGCGGTTGATACCTTGGCTTTGGATAAACGTTATCCACAATTGGCAAAGAAATTACTTGCTTAGAAGAATCGCCAGGCCAATTGGCATGTGATACTCCAGTCGTAGATAAACACGTTTCACTGAGCGGTTTAAAAACAGACTCCCAGCCATCTTTATGATATCTCCAACCCTTAGATTTGATTATTAATGTCCGTTCCGTGCCATAAGCAACCAAGAAGCAGTATGTAATATGATGGATCTAAAATACATGAAAATTTTATTTCTAATTTTTGCATACAAATTTGTTACTTTACACAAAATAAACGTATATTTACCTGACACCCAAATCCACAACCTTTGTTTAGACTGCATACTAACTTTCTTGCTTTGTTGCAATCACTAGGATTTTGTAGATACCTTCAGAAAAATGCGAATATTAGCGTATAGCTTTAATAAATTAGTAGTAACATAAGATTTGTTACCTGAATCTTCTTTGCACAAGGTCAGACAAATCTTTTGCCTCTTTCTTACGCCATTCATTATAGCCGTCTACTTTTGTCAATCTATCAATGTCTATTGTAAGAGATTTTTTATAATCCCAAACATTTTCCAATGTATCTTGTATTTTTTTCTCTCTTTGTTCATGGCTTAGTTTAACAAAAGTTTTCTTAAGCTTATTTAGCTCTGCGCTAACATAATACCTATCTCAAAAATTAAAGTACTGTATATAATATTCCTATTGTTTAAAATATGTAGACAATATACGTTCCAAATATTATACTTACCAGGTTTCTTGTATATTATTTCTTATCCTTCGTCGTAGTTCTTCATACTCTGCAGAAGGGACACCATGTTTGGTATTATCTTGACGATCCAACAAGTCGTCGTAAAGTGAAACCTTGTCAAGTTTTTCGTGTATGGAACCTAAATGATCTCCTTGAACGGATTTTGACTTTTCTCTGGAAATTATGTTATCCTGTACAACGAAAAGATCACCAGGCTCTTTGTTTTAAACTTCAGATAAATCTGTCTGCTTTTATAATATTTCTTCTAGACTTACCCAAGGACTATATTTTTTAACGCCTCGTTTTGTCTTTTAAGAATTTCAAAATCATTAACCATTTGTGCTAAACGTTGAGCATTTTCTTTGTTCGTAGGACTCTCGCTATTAGATGATAAATTATTAGCCTTAAAGATATGGGATACCGATATAATTAGTACCAAAAGCCATGTAGCTAATACCGCTATTCCTACTTTTCCGAACCAACCAGGTCTTCCTGACCAAAATGTTGCCATTTTATAATGTGGTAGTAGGATCGTTGTATTTAGCGTGTAGCATTACGAAATCTACAATTATAAAGTATAAATTTTACAAATACCAATAAACAGTTAGAAACACAGGAAACAATCATTAATAATCCTAAGATAAAAAGCGGAAGTGGCCGGCTCCTATTAAGCGTATTAAAAAGAAAAAGCGAAAACAGTTAAAGTAATAGGGGGAAATAAATAAATTGTTGTTAATAACTTCCGTTCGACGCACACGATCGTACGATGCTCGAAATAACATTCACGGGTAATTTCTAAATAATCTCTACAGACAATTACACCGCCCTATTTATCATCGTAATAAATAAAGCGAACAACAACAAAGAAAGAGATAAATAGCTTCAGTTGTCAAAAAGTTAGTCGATACAAATACTTCGATATACGGATAATTGAATATCGGCTGTTTGAACGAAACGTGATCCTTACCAAATATGTCAACATCTATATACGAATCTTTTGAACGTACGATAAAAAGACATCTGTTATCACCTATAGCGGGCCATCGAGATAAGACCTCTACATTAAATTGACAAGTTAGTCTTTTTCATATGCAGCTACAGTCAGCTACAGTCAGCTACAGTCATTAAACACTGCCTCGTGTGACAGGTGCTGGCAGTGTGAATCACAATTATACGAATCTGTGAACGCATTATGAGGAGTTCACATCGAACAGTCGCGAAATATTTCAACCAATAGCTACACTTGCTTTGCGATGATAAACCAGAGTCGGCTTGAGGGCATGGGACGCCCTACGTATCAGTTTTAGAGCAATCTGAATATTAGGTAGTACAAAATTAAAACTTTTACAATTGTATTATTTATTTATATGGAAAGACAGTGTACATTTCTGATCGATTTTAACAATGAGAAACACAAAGCTTCAACCTGTAATCAACCATTTGTTGATTCTATTAAAAAACATGACACTTTGGACCAAGTACTCGGTTAGCTTATTACTAGAGCCAGCCCTGTGTTGGAGCACGATTGTTACAAACAAAGTTGTTCGCTCGCTCTAAGAAATTCGAAAAGAAATTAGCTGTAGGATATTGTCATTTTCATGAAACGTTCTATTCCTGGTATTACGTGTGTATATACATCTATGTAAAATATTTAGCAAAGTAAACGATTTCATTAATATTTGCAGAGACGACGATAACCCGCGGCTAACTAATTTCAGAACGTGACTTTTATATTAGATGGCGGTAAAAATGGCACGTTTGATTTTAACATGTAACACCGCTATCTATTCGTTTCGTGTGCAATTCTGTCTTATAACCTAGAATCTTGACACATCGTGGACAGCGTTGTGCGAATTGTGAACGGACGATTAACGCCGGGCAAAGTCTACGAATTTTTGTTAAAACATAACAGTGGTATCGACGGATCGCTTATCGAGGTGAACGTAGACATTAAAACGAGAAATCACGTACAGGACGAGCATGAATTGACAGAAATAACGTATTGGCTCTGCATTGTGTCGCGGTATTTCTAAACGCGGGTTGGTTCTTTCTTTACCCGCCTCCTCTCCCCATCCCCTAGACCCCTTCTGAAAATCGCGCAGCATCCTTGCGCGCGAAACACGCGTATGCCGGGTGGACGCACATTGTGTGCCTGTACTTCGTTGTAGATACCTGTGAATAGTGTATTTTAAGCATTAGTTTTACGAGATGAGTGCGTGAAAAACCGAGTCGTTCGTGGTAATCGCGAGGAGTACGAATAACACCGAATCGAACGGTCACGATATCGTACGACTGGTCGCGCAGCAGTCACCGCGGTGAGGTAAAACTCGTACCCGTGTGTCGAAAGACGTAACCACCATTAATTGTACCCCGTCGTGTTTCGGGACATTCCCAACGATTGGCGTTCTCGAACGACACGGCGCATACGAATTTCGCGTATCTCTCGATATTCCTTTCCCCCCTTTGCTTGTCCTACCCCTAATTTCCTTTCCGTCGGTGAACAAGCACTCGTCGTTTTTTGTATGTTTCATTCCTTTTTTTTTTTCCACGTCCATCGACATCCCCCCAGTTTCGTTCGTTCGTCGGCAGAGCAGCAGTTGTGCCGATTGGTAAAATTCGAGAGGCTCCGACTCGAAGCGAGTCGCGTTCGTTGGACGATTCTCTTTGTGTTCGCAGTTACGTTTTTCGTGTCGTCCGGCAGTGTTGTCAAAAATCCGGCAGCACCGCTCGCGGCCAGCTGCCATTGCTGTACACTGTCTGGCGTTCTTGGTCGCGGCATCGTAATAAATATCGTTATTCACGGTGGTGATCCGTCTACCTCGTTGCCGTCGTGTTCGTCGTCAGCATCGTCGTCGTGGAAACAACGGAAGATGCCGCACTGATTGAGAGTCGCACGTTTCGGAGCATGTTCGTGGTACAGACGTAGCTGGGGCGATTCTACCTTTGGCTCCGGACGCCGGTTCTGAGCGAGCTAACCTTCGCGTCGGGGGTTCCTCTTATCTGTCGGATCGTCGATCATCGGTGCCCGTGGCAGCGGTACAGATTGACAGAACGATGAAGTGGCTCGGTGCGAGTAGCGCTGGTGCTGCGGGTGAACCGGCACCTTCTGTGCAGTTACACCATCCTTCTGCGAACGGACATATACCCGCGGTACGCATCTATTTCGTTACTTTTCATTTCTCTGCTTAAATCGATACGAGTTCGACCGGGAACTCGTTACGTTCCTAACGATTTTACGCGCGATCGAAATATCATAACCTATCTCACGTGTTTCGGAGCAAGGTTTCTCGTTTCACGGAACGTCAATTTTGGAATTTTTTTATCGTATCGTGTTCTATCCGATCGTAATACGTTTCTTTTGATATTCCGACGTGGAACGTAGAAGTGTTCGTTTACGTTGCTGAAACATGGGAAAGGAACTTTTCTATTCTGTATATGCACGGGTATTGCATATGCTTGTGCTTTGTTTGATCCATCATGGCAGAGTATTGTGTAGAAACTGTGATGTTTTGGTTGTATTTGTTGAATTCCTTATCACAGTGAAATTAGAGTAATGTTTTTACCTTGATGGTTTCCTTGTACATGTTGAAAGCAAAAGACTATATATATGTATATATTTCAATGTTCCAAACAATTAATTCCATTATTTTTTTTTTACAAAGAATAAGTAAAACAATAATAGATAGATTCTGTACATATTGATAAGATTCAGTACAGTGATGAATCAAGTCGTGCTACAGTATAATGATAGAATATTTTAAATTGATCGAGTGCAATAACATTTACGTATTAATCATTTTGGAACAGTTGTTATTGTTCTAATTCTACAAAGCAACATACGTTGTCAGTAACAAAGACAAACTTTTTGTTTCTTTTATCAATAGGATGGAGAGCAATGCGGACAAGTAATGGCTGGTGGTGATAGTATGCGTATACAACCCGGTCAAACGCATCAAATAGGTGTAAGCAGAACACAAGATGATGCAATGGTGGGTTACGTGTTCCAACGACCCACAGAACCAGAATTTAATGCCCAATCTTCGAGTTTTCAAACAAAACAAGCCCCGCGTGCGTGGGCTCTTGCAGACGATGCTATAATCGATAATGTAAGTATATCGATAACATAAAATTGTAAATTGTAAATTGAAAGATGGCTTTGTATCGATACTGCAATGGATGATTTAATAATATGCGTGCTTCTTTATGATTTCTAGAATCCAGAAAAATGGAAATATCCCATTACCAAACTGAGTGTACCACAGCAGAATCAACCTCAACAATTGGGATTGCAAACTATGAACAATGTTCATCTTCCCTATGAGATACATCCTATGCAACTAAAAGTGAGTAATACATTCCAAATATGCGGTACTAACAAATGAAGTTTACTTAATTATGACGAAATATAGTTATGATGGAAACAGATAGTTATTTATCAATTTAAAATAATTTGTTTGTACTATTAATACGATCATAGTTATCTGTAAAATTATTCTGTATTATCTCAGTATTAACAGTTTCATTTTATTATGTTTATGTAGAGCGGTGGACCTGGAGCAGAACATTTAGTTTATCTAAATAATCAGATGACAGCTCAGCAACAAGTTGCCCTTTTTCACCATCAGCAACAACAACAACAGCAACAACAGTTTAGGAATGGACAGGTAAGAGTAATTGTTATGTTCAGTATTTGAGTAATATTTAGCGATATGAACTGAGTTTCTATTGTTGTTGCTCGTATGCTCGGCAACTTTTAATATTTTAAATACATTCGGTATTAATTCGAGACAGATGAGTCAGAACATGAGGGCCAAAATAGAACTACAAAAATATTGACGACTACTAGGGACATTTTTTTTATCTCGAACATGTTACCGCACGTTCAGTTACATATTTATATTCTCACGTATCAGAAGTGACACCCATAACAAAGTACGAGGATAACCATCTCTATAGCGTATTTTTGTTTCAATTTAAAAATAGAACGTTTTGTTTTAATACTTGGTCATCCGCGTTAGCGTTGACTGTTACGTTAACATTAATTCTCGTTCGAATTAGGATATGTCATTGACACTGACGGTAATACCTGACAATCGGTCAGTTAGAAAGTTCAGTCGATGTGTTGGTTCCTCGTGGAAACTGTGTCAGGGACAGAATTCGGTGGAATGGCAAATTACAAACGTTTCTAGCACGTCTTAAGACGGTGGCCTTCGTTGCTACGAAAGGTCATCGAGATAACAATTTTTGCGCGAAATGTTTCGATTCTTTGCACATTTCGGATATGCTTCGTTTAGTATAAAGAATAAACGTTAGCTCTTCATCGTCGTAATAGACGAAATAAATATACAGTAGTTCAGAGTCGCATTAGGAAGAAATGGGCAAAATTCTGATTTAGATAGAAATTCCAAACAACTCGTTGAATAAAAATTAACGAGTAGAGATTTAACTATTTCATTGAATAAAGAACGCCAATAAATTGCTATCAGTTAGCTATTGTTAGTTTTGTGTCTTATCTGTTATTCAAATAAATATTTGCCTATTATTGGAGCATGAATATAGGGGAACGTAGAAAAGTAACCCTTCCACTGGGAAGTCAGACATGTTGAAAATTTAAAAAAGAAAAACGGAAGCATTAGATGAGTAGCTACCCTTACAAATTTATTTATGTGTACAATTTCAAATTTTTCAAATTTAATTTTACAATAATCTCGTTTTGAGCCAAACGAAATATCGCTTTACACGAAATTACATTCGAAATAACGTTACGTCGAAGGTGCTTAGATTTTTCATTGGATCAGGAATTTTCATTGGACAATTAGGCGGGATGAGATTATCACCTAAATTTATTAATACCCATAAATTAAAAGAAGAAGTAACCCTTCGGTCTTCCATTTTCAATAACATAATTCTGGGTTAAAGGAAAGTATACAAAATTAGCGTAACGTCGAAAGTGGGCAGGTCAGGTACAGAATCAAGCGCGATCAAATTTTCATCCGGTCGCCGTGAGAGGTCGTAGAAACGTAGAAGGTAGAGGCTAGGGGAGCGGTGATTGGTCGAGGGTGTTCGCGAGGCGAACCGTGATTGGCAGAGCCTTCGACAGATGGCGCACCAGTCGAGCGTCGTTCTTTGTTTCGGTTAGGAGGGCAGTCTCTGTCGAAGAGAGAGGCCGGTTAACGAAAAATCGAGGAGACGAGACAAGTAAAGAACACCGTGACGACGCCGAGCGTTATTTTAACGCTTGATAACGACGCGTCCCGCGATATGCCAGGACGGACGTGTATTTAGAAAGAAAAACGCGGTAATCGACTCGCCTTCCCCCTGGTAAATAAACGCGAATTCGCGGAGTGAGTGTGCAAAGTGCGCGAGAGGAGAAAGGAGGTGGTAGCGGCGGCGGCGGCGGCGGAGGAGAAGGACGAGGAAGAAGAGAGAAGCATAGGTAGCGGTGGGCAGCATCGAGGCACCCGGAGGTGTCGAACTGTTTGACAGGCGGCCGAACGCTTTTCTTTCTCTCTCTCACTCGCACTGTCGTCCGTAGTGCCGCGATTCCGTATCGTTCAGCGGCGGTGTTGTGTTCTCTGTTCGCGAGAGGTCTGTCCGTCCGTCCTCCGTATATCGGAGAGGAAAAACGAACGTGAAAACAACCGGGAGTGGTGTGTATTATATTCAGTGCCGGCTGAATCGGTACCCAGCGCCCCGACGCCGCGGTTCACCGTACGATCCAAGTCTCGTTTCCCTGCGACGCAGGGTCCTCGGGATTCTACGAATCGGCTCCAAGATAGCCTCGTCCGACGGATAGTGCGTGAAAAAGAGTGTGTGTCGAATTTCTCGTTCGCGTTGTCGGTGTACCACGGGGTTAACGGTGAATCTCTCGGAGGTGACGCGCCGTGCCGAGGGTACCTTGGAGACGGTGGAGAGTTTCGGTGTAGGGTACGGCCAGGGACCGAGCACGAGCACAGGCGACTGGATGAAACCACCGGGGGATCTTTTCCTTTACTGCGACATGAAGGATTTGGGGGCCGACATGGTATTTATTTTTAATACCAGTTTTCTTAAGGGTAAAAAAACAATAATCCGTGGTTAACGATCGGTCGTATCGAGCGATGCGGGTCGAGATCGAGATTTACTTGGAAATTTTATTTTCGTGGATTTTTGCCTTTTTCGAGGTAATCTCGATGGAAATGAATACAAACATAGGCGCGACGAAGTGTATCTAAGTACGCGTGACGAAACAAACGACCGAATGAAATAGTACCGATTACGTCTTAAAACCTTTGTTCGTATATTTCATTTTAGCTGTCGACGCGATACTTTTGCAGGTTATGTTTCCAACATTTTTACGCTACAACAGAAACCTCCATGTTTACGAAGTGCGAGAGGGACTCGACGCTCGTAGAGATCATTGACGTTGGTCGTGCGAATGCAATTCTTACAAAAAAAAATATATATATACATGTATACATGTCGAATCGAGTAACCTCCTCCTTTTCACTTTTTAAAAAATGACATTTGTGTACCGTGAAACCATCTGAGGGAGGATTTTATTTTCTAGAGGTTGATACGGTACTTAATTTTCTTTCGGTTTTGACGGGTCGTTGAAACTTTTGCGCTCTCCATTCTCGACCGATGACACGAGTCGGAAAGCGCGACATATGTAGGTTATGTTTCGACAGTTTTTACTCGCCAACGAAATCCTTCATGTTTATTTAAATTAAAGCAATCGATGCATTCGTTTTATGTATTCGAATAACGTTTGGATTTACAAGTTTTTTTATTATACATCATACGTCTTTCATACAAATCTCTGTTATTCTTTCGGTGCGCGTTTTATTTTGTCTGTTTTACGAGAAATTGTAACAGAGTTCTTTTGTTTTTGGCGTATGCAAATGGAGTAAAATCTTGCATGATAAATTACGGGTACCCTTGGTGATCTGTCACAAAGTCTTATCTTTGATGTCATCCGTCGAACTTGGAACAATCTCGTATCGAATGTCATGTTTGTCCTTCGCAATGAGTAAATTTACTAGTATCTGCTGTCGAGTTGCAGTTCTGCATAATTATATATTGCACTCTCTTTTTTTTTTTTCTTTTTCATTATACTTGTAAATTCAAGGTAATACGTTTGGTCTTCACCTTGATTTTTCATGACTGTTTACTTCATTTACCTAAAATAGAAACACGAACGCAACTGTTGGGTTAAATATTTATTCGTTTCTTTCGCGTAACATCAACGCCACGAAGATGGATGCATCGTTTTCAGTTTGTTTACATCTTCGCTGATCGAGGAAATTTTGCTTCAAACAGCTCCCGTTAGATGGTAGATCGAAAATGGTTCGTTCTAGAATATTCGTCTTGGCCTGTATTAAACTCGGACTTGACGATCGTTATTTTTGTAAAAAGAAATAGGGAAACGTACAATCAACGTCGTTTTTATTTATCGACGATCATTTGGTTATCTAATGTTTGTTTCTCTATGCTCGCTTTTTGTTCTATGAATAAGCTGTGCTGCGCGTATTTTGAAATCGTAATTTACCATTAAACCCGTTTGTTGAGTGGCTGTCAGAATCGTGAGTAGAATATTACTGCGAACGCGGTCGCATGGAGGTGTCTTTGATAGTTATTCAGCCAATCGGGTCTTCGAACTCGCTTAACCTTGTAACATAACAACGAATCCATTAGCGTTGCCTTGTACCTTAACGATGAAAAGATGGTGGCAGATTTCCAGCCACGTGTTCGTGATGTACTAGTCTTAAACCAACCATTACAATTTTGACCACCTTATCGTAAAATATACCGTAAAAAATTTAATTACACAATTTTTGTCAAGGTTTGGTTAACAACAACGCGAAACGTACTTACTCGTTTCTTCTATACATATATTTCCTTTCTTCTTCACGGAATACCGAATTTCTTGATACATACGACCGAACCAAAGACGTTCTATTGTCATTATTAGTTGATGCGAACAAATCGCTGCAAGAAGTTTTCATTCGTCCTCTATTATTCAAAGAAAATCCTGTCTGTCTCTGGTCCGCGCCGAGTCCTTGCACCGTTTCGCATCTCCAACCGTTCTTTCATTGTTTACGTCCTCGAATTCTATTTAGCGAAACGCCCCGGATTTCTGTCCTTTTCCCTCCGTCTCACTCTTACCCGCGGCCGCTCCGTCTCGCTTTCGCACGTGCGCAAGCAAAGCGCGGAGTTACCGAGAGAACGTTCGCGTTGTTTAGGTTAATGTACTTTCGCACGAACTTAAAACGCTTTCCGCTGCTGGGAACGTATAAAACGATATTACGTGTTCGTTATCTCCCGGTGAATTGTTTTCCAGTTCCCATTTAATTATCAATCGTTCGGGCCCGTTCATCCCGCGACTACGATTGCGAGTTTTACGTTTTGCGTCTTCGTTTCGTTTCGAAGGGGAGGTGCTTCGTTTGGACCGGTGCCATTTAAATTTATACGGCTTTGCGTTTCGCATACGTTTCCCCCTTGCTCGCGGTCCCCCTTTCGGGCACACCTAATCGATTGAAACACTGTCAGGGTCCTCTCTATGGGCAACCGTGACACATGCGAACGATGCGTGTGCTGAAAAACCCGATTGATTGTTTTTCCCTATGTTTTGCGGTGCGTATCATCTGTTTCTCAGTGTACCTCGAGTATTATTTCACGAAACAAACTCTAACGGTTTTCACGAACGATAGACGTGTTTCTTGTTATATCTTGTCGGCCATTTTATTTAACCATCCTACGGTCGCGTGAATTTTTTCGAGCCTCGGACGTTTCAAAGACCTATTTCACGTTTCGATTCTCTGCTTTACAGCCATCTTCGCATTTCCGTTGCTACTTGCACCAATATAAACGGCAAATAGTGCCGAAGGGATATCGATTCACGCGAGTCACTCTATCTCCTTTTCTAGTCGCTTCGAGGTTCAGAGTTGACCTTACTTCCCACAAAATGGTTTTCAATTAGCCTCGTCGTTCTCGTTGCTGTCTTTCGAGATACTCTCACGCACAGGGTGTCCAAAAACGCGCGACGTAACTTGTTTATTTTTATATATAAATTTCATCGCAATTCGCGATGTAAGATAAATTCATTTTTAATAATCGTGCAATCATCGTCGCGCTTTGGGGCATCCTGTGCGGACGCCAATAGGGACTCGACTTTACGATAGTCCTGGATGAGCCGCGTTAGGCATTACACGTTGCGTTACGGCATAAAAAATATCGAGTATCACCTCGTTGCAACTAACTTTCTCTTCTCGAGTCGACGGTAACAGATGGTTACGGGTAGTTATGCAGTTGACGCCTACGGTACGCGAGCGAGCCTCTGCGTGATAATCGTTACACAAGATCAGTGTCGCATTTCGATTATGGCTACAAAAGGTTTTTCGCGATAGTAAATTCCGAGAAAAGCGTTTATAGACGCGCAACGACTTTTCACGTACCGATTCTCACCAGTGTCTTCTTCGACGTTTCATTTCTATGAAATGAGGAAGAGTTGTACGAAACCTCGGTGAAATACAAAAAGTCGTTACATAATTTTAGAACACCATTTGCATTTATCTACACGCGCCTGTTCTCCACGTTGCGTTACGCCTATAAAAATAATACAAGAGGCATTGACTTCTTTAAGCCTTTTCTTTTTATATTTACAATTTAGTAGTCTGAGCGATGTTTGTATGGGCATCGTCGAGTATATCGTTGATCATCGTCGTTGTAGTAACGATCAGGAAAATAATAATACGCATGAAAGTGCAAAGTGGTGTTTCGAAGCGAAGCATTCCCGACTTTCTCCGAAGTCTTTTGTCCTACAAGGTCGAATCGGTCGAAAAAAAAGTAAACAACCGCGGCGGACATAATATTCGGACTTGAATCACGGCCAACATCACGGTCGTGTTTGCGCATTGCCTGGCGAAGACGCGGCTGCTAAGAAACTATACTCCTACGCGCGCAACGTTATCGTGTTCTACTCGCGATAAAAGAAGAGCGGAAACTGGGCGAGCGAAACCAGTTTCCGGTTTCTCGAGTGACGTCAGCCTCTCGGGAAGAAGTGCAATATTATACAAAGGGATATTGGCGGAACGGATAATCCCTCTCGCAGAGTTGCCGGCGAAATCGAAAAATGCACCGAAAGTGGTTCGCCTGCTGAATGTTTATTGACATCGGGTTATATGTCAGTGAACTTATGCAAAGCTCCATCGATAATCGATAGTTCGCCTCTGATTGGGGCCTCGACGCGAGGCAAGTTGTGTTCTCGCTGTTATTTAGACTAATGAATAGTCGAGTAGGGATGTAACAGCTAGAGGAGGTCGTATAGGGGATGAAAGTAAATTAGTTTTTATTTTAAATTTGTTTTTTTTTGTTTTTGTTATTCAAAAGTTCAGACGTTTGACCGAGGCAGAATTAAAAATTGTATGGGTTTCTTTTATAAATAAATAGTAGGTTTACTTTGGAAAGGCACAGAATAGATTAATTACGGTGTATACTCTAGCACCTGATCCAGAAAATAAATATTGACATACTTCTATCGCCTAATATTGTCAAGGGGTTATTCACTTCGGTAAATGAATTAATTTAATCAGTCAAACGTTTGTCCATTTTTATCAGTCAGGAAGAGATCGTTCCATAATCGTTTTATCTAGAGGCGATTGTTCTCGATAATTTTCGTCACGCATACCTAATGACTCAGACACCGCGAACACCGGGCGAATTCTTACGCGAATGGTTAGCGTAGTCGTTTCGTATCGTTCAATCGGTTTCACCGATTCTTTACTTTCGCTTCGTAGATCGTAGAGCTTGGGCGGTAGACCTTGGTAAATACTCGATTCGCAAAGATGAAAGATTGTACTTGAACTTGTGCAATGGTTGCGTATTATCTGTATCCATTAAACAAAAAAATTATACGACGTTGTCGTTATTTTACTGGGAGCAACGGTGTTTTCGATGACAGAATCGTGTCGTCGGTCATCCCGCGGATTGTATCGTAAAATGACGTATCGCTTCGTGACTTGTAGTGTGACGCGACGCGCGTGTCGTTGAACCTAATCGCGTCGGTTACGCTCGCGGAATCGTCATCGGGAAACAACAGTGTTACACGAACGAGAAGAAATTCGTTTCCACAGGTCTTCCCGAGCGGCCACGACAGTCAGCTGTGTAACAGGGCTCGTTAACTTGCCTGCCGTCAAAAATCAGAATTAAAGTAAATTGTGGTCATTTTCCTTTTTCCACTTATCGAAATGATATATCATACTCTTCGAGCGAAATCTAAAGTCTGACTCAGCACGATGACAAATATGTTTTCGTTTTTCTTCGTATCGATTATCCCCTTCCGGTTGGCACCGAAGTTGTTTTCAATCAACTCGTAGATCGGATGTACAGCATACTTTACATTTAAAAAATAGTCTATATCAACGTAAGATGAATTCCTAGGTTCGACGATCTCGTTAATTCTAAAGGGGCTTCTTTACGGAAGCGGTTGGCTGTAACTCGGAATTCACGTCTTAATTTCGCCGTAATTAAAAAAAAAAGAGAAGTCTGACAAAACAAACTGGAAACCACCCCCGATGTTCCGTAATGCGTGGCTACTGCGCATCCGTTTAGCTTACGCAGGCGCACGTATTTATACGCACACGCATGGAGGATAGGGCGAAGGAGACGGAAGGGTAGAGACGGTCGAAGGAGAGATGAAGAGAGAACAACAGGCAGGGTTCGCCTCCCTCGTGCCCTGCCGCTGATTCTCCGTGAGAACAGTGGCCGTGACCCGCGGCTGAGGGGCCTAGGGAGGGGTCGGTGGCCCCGTGGCAGTTGAGCAAAGACGTCCACGCTGCCGCTCGAAAGGTGGGGGAACCTCGTGGGTGTGCGGGATGGGTAGGGGAAGCTCTGCGCAGCGAGTGGTGGGGCAGCCGGGTTGGGTAGTAGGGTGAGCTCCTCCGAATTGGAGGGGAAGTACTGGGCGAGAGGTGGGGGGAGCTGGATGCAGAGTCGGCTTCACGTGGGAGGTAAGGGCGCGTTTACAAATCTTTTCCATACAAATTGATAAGGTAGCGAGTTAGATAGAGGTGTGAGTTTGATGGCTCTTATTTTTGCTCTCGTGTAACATGGAGGAATACCCCAATGTGAATAAACGTTTACTGTGTAAACAACGTTTCTATTATTAGAGAGTATGGTCCTCTTTGGGTGAATGAGAGTCATAGAAATAATAATACAATCGTTAGAAACCGATTTACTAACCTTCTAGTTTAAGAGCAAGGCAATTGAATTTCTAATGACATTAAACCTAGACTCTCTAGTAATTTGTAGAAGGTAGGGTAATTTGTGTGATGGTAGTTGCGTTGGGGCGCTGGTAAGTCCAGGGTCGGTCCTGGCTGGACGTCTGGTAGGGAACCGTTTGAGGGGTACAGCGAGCTATCGTTGGCTTTGTTCAATGAAAGAGACAGCCGGTGCTCTTCGTCGTCTCGTCTCATTCTTGGTTTCGTTTTTCCCCCCCATTTCTTTTCGTCCTGTATACCGAACCGCTCTCGCTCTTGCACTCTCGTTCTGTTTACTTCTCTTCTCCTTCTCGCCGTAGCCGTGGCCAACGTGCATAAGTGCATTTGCTGGCTAGCCGGTTCGAAGGGACAGAAACGACATCGTCCTCGTCTATCGAACGCCAACGCGAACGTCTCGCGTATCGTTTCGCCTCGTCTCTTCGGTCTCTTTCCTCGTGCCTTTACTTTTTTCTTCAATTTTCCCTCCTCCTTCAACTTTGTCTTCGCTGAACGCACAAAAGTTTTCGCTGACCGGTTCCAGGGGGATGGAATGCTACCGTTTTGCGCTCGCCTGACGAACGGATTGAACGTACACCGGGGATTATTATTATTTTACCTAGCTCGAGCATCTGCGTCTTTGTTGCGTGCACCTGGCAAAGTTTTTGCTCTTGGTAGCCCCTAGGGTGACTTTTGGTGTAGGGTCGTTCGAGGCAACCGTAACGTTGCAAGGTTTGAATTACACGAGTTTGTAGCAATCATAGAAAAATATGAGAGAAGATAGGAAATGGACGAAGGAATGCATAATGCAAGGTATCGACTATTCGACTGCTGTTTATGATAGCAGCGGTTTTTGGGGTAGACGCCGCGCTGTCTGTCGCAGTTCCGTTATCGAAAACCACCCTTGCCCTCCCCTCTCCACGGGCCAGATGGTTCCGAGACAAAGATTCTTCCTTTGAGGTTGCAACGCGTCTGATCGATAGGCATTCTTCAACATCCGTACTGTTTTAAAGAACTCCGTCGCACGATGACTGACGCATTCGAAACTCGATTAATACCCGACCATTCGGCCACGTGCTCCACGTCACGGTCCTGTTCTGCTCCCGGATCAGTCATACAAAGAAAAAGAAATTAAATGGAGAATTCCGTTCTAGACCTAACTTGACTTGAAAAGTTATCGGATAATACCGCAGACTTTAAGAAGTAATTTAAAATTTGCGTTCGAATGAACTCATAAAAGTAGGACGAATCGATGTGAAACAGACTAACTGCGTCGCGCGACAACGTGCAATTGTTCATAGATGAACGTCGTTCGACGGCAGCTCGAGGCTTTTTGAATAACGAATAAATCTTGGGGATTTATCCGTCATTTGAAATAAAATTTAGGGTATACAGGCTCCTCTCTGCTCTACCTACAATATCTCTATGGTTGAAGCACGCACGACGCGGAATATTGCTATTAGTTTGTCCCTGGAATCAAGTCGGACTCCTCTCGGTTCTCATTCCGAGGAACGTGAAAGCTGACGTTGAGCGTTCTCTTTGTTCGGTCCGCATTTCGACCTCTATTCGTCTCTTTCTCCCCGTAGCCGTGCTTAACGTGTAAAAGCGTCTCTGCCGGCCGGCGACGCGGTCGATACTCACGGCGTTTCGCCCCCGGATGACCGAGCCTTACCCTTACCCTTACCTTACCAAACCTTTAGACGTGTCTTCGTTCACTTTTCCCTTCGGATCTCTGTCCGTGAGAATCGTGAATCCGTTCGTGATCCGTTTCCGTGTATTCGCAATCCATCGCCAGCGGAGAGTACATAAGGCGCTAGAGTGACTCCTGACTTAGAAACTTTGGCTCGCGCCTCTTAGACGTCAAGCGCCTCGAAACTATACAGGGTGTTCGAAAAATGTTGGAGGTCCTTGAAAGGGGTGATTTGAGACAACATTTTTCGCTAAGGAAAAAGTTGTTTCGAACCACCCCTTTCAAGGATCTCCAACATTTTTGGGACACTCTGTATATTGTTATAGCGGAGATAACCAGGCGTCTCCTTGACAGGACTCACTGTATTTTAGTAGAAGATTGAGTGAATAGGGTTACGATTACGAGATACAGTTGCATGCAAACGTTTCCGGCCAAAAATAATGTTGGAATTAAATTATGTATAATAGGTGTAAAGTAGAAATACAAATATATCATAGTAAAGAGCTTTTATTATACTATCGAAATGTACAACTCACAAAATTTGATACAACAAGCAATAATTATTTATAACAAACATAACAATTTTTACTTCTTCATAAGTATCCGGCCGAGTACAAAACATGAAGAAAAAACACGATAACTGAAGGAAAAATGTTCAGAAATGGTTACAAATGTAACATTATCATCAATATTTAGTAACCATACCCTGTGAAGCTATCACGGCGGGATATCGGTGAGGCATCGATTCAATAAGTTTGATGATTCTATCTTGAGAGATATTTCTCCACTCTTCTAGAATTTTTGTCCGTAAAGCAGCTTTATTGGTACAATTAACAGTTCCTATTCTTAGTTTAAGCTCTTGCCATAAATGTTCTATGGGATTCAAGTCTGGAGATTGACTCGGCCAATCTAGAATTCGGATCTCATTCTTCGTGAAAAAGTCCTGAAGCAACCCAGACTGATGTTTTGGATCATTGTCTTGGTGAAATATCCATCCTCGTGGCAAATTTCGACGGGCATAAGGTAGCATTTTTTCTGATAGAATATCCCTATTCATAGGAGGATTCATAGTACCCTCAATTTTGTAAATTGGATCGACGCTTTTCCAAGAAAATGCACCTCAAAGCATAATACTACCTCCACCGTGCTTCACTGTTGGTATGTGATATCGGGAATCATTCCTAGTACCTTGTGATCGTCTAACATACCTTCTCCCATCATTTCCACATAAATTAATTGTAGTTTCATCCGAAAACAGCACTTTCTTCCAATCTTTAACTGTCCAACTCCGGTGTTTCTTTGGAAATTCTAATCTGGCCTTCTTATTTTTGTTACTTATCAGTGGTATTTTAACTTCAACTCGTCCAAAAAATCCAACTTCTGTAAGTTTACTTGAAACAGTACTTTGACTAATGTCAGCCAAATGGGAGAGCAAGACAATGATCCAAAACATCGGTCTGGGCTGCTTCAGGACTTTTTCACGAAGAATGAGATCCGAATTCTAGATTGGCCGAGTCAATCTCCAGACTTGAATCCCATAGAACATTTATGGCAAGAGCTTAAACTAAGAATAGGAACTGTTAATTGTACCAATAAAGCTGCTTTACGGACAAAAATTCAAGAAGAGTGGAGAAATATCTCTCAAGATAGAATCATGAAACTTATTGAATCGATGCCTCACCGATGTCCCGCCGTGATAGCTTCACAGGGTATGGTTACTAAATATTGATGATAATGTTACATTTGTAACCATTTCTGAACATTTTTCCTTCAGTTATCGTGTTGTTTCTTCATGTTTTGTACTCGGCCGGATACTTATGAAGAAGTAAAAATTGTTATGTTTGTTATAAATAATTATTGCTTGTTGTATCAAATTTTGTGAGTTGTACATTTCGATAGTATAATAAAAGCTCTTTACTATGATATATTTGTATTTCTACTTTACACCTATTATACATAATTTAATTCTAACATTATTTTTGGCCGGAAACTTTTGCATGCAACTGTATATATACCACATTAAAGTGGGACAGCTTATTTGTATTAATTACTATTTGTATTAATTATTATTGTTATTAATTCTCGCGGACGCGAGAACCAGCAGACCTTGGATGCATCCAAAGGGTGCTCGCAACAATAAGATAAAAATTGCTTTGCTTTGGGTGTGTTTGATCAGAGCAAGAAATCCCTCAAGAGATTTAATTAAAATTTCTATTATAATATATAATAATTAAACTGCGGATGTTTATGCATTTATAGGAAATTTGAATGCGCAAGAAACTACAATATGCAAGAATATAAAAGAGATTGAAAGTGAAGTTCGTGTTACAATATTTCTAGAATGAAATAAATTGCTACTTAGGTTCAATTTTTCTAGGCACGTTCGCGAAGATTTTATTTTGCATAAAGATCCGCAGTCTAATAATAACAGCTTTATTTCTCAATTTACACTAAAATATTAACCACAAATCGGATAATAACGTACTATCGAAACAATATAGTAAATCGAACAAATACCATCTAATCTACATAAATAGTTGCAATTATGCTTCTGTGCATTCAGCACGACAATCGATCGTTACATAAACATTGGGGGTTCGGCATGGCAACCAACCTTCCTATAAATGTCTGTATATGCGATTGCGTAATAAAGACGTTATTTTTATTACCATTGTCAACGGATGGTAGCAATGTTTACCGACTCCAGAGGAGAGAGAGTCGGGCTGGCTGGGCCGTCCTTACAAAATGCGAGTCGAAAAAAGATATATATGCCGTAAGATGATGCAAACGAAGATTCGCTTTCCAACTTGACACGCGAATCGCCATAGTCGCTCTTGCCGTCGGTGTTTTCTCCCGTGGGATTTCTAACCGGTTTCTAGACTCGTGTAACTCGTTCGATTTTTTTTCTGTTCCCTTTTATCCGCCGATTTGTCGATCTAGGTGAAAAGACATACGAGTCTCGCTGAAATCGAACGCTTAAAATATATTCTTTTTTTCTTTTTTTTTTGTCCATGATCGTCGGTAAAGCTTTCACGCGTATAAATCGTTCTCCGCCGACGCGCCATCTTTTTTCTGTCTAAGAAGGTTTGTGAACACGTACAATCTCGAAAACAAAAATCATTTAAGATTATTATTCGCAGAAACGTTGATAAACCCTTGTTTCCAAGATGTTGGTTGGCGAGTGTTGGTTTTAATTATTTTTTTCCTCCGTTTGCACTCAAAATTCGAGTATACTTCATTTTTCCATCAAATCTTCCGTTCGGTTTTTATAGAATTTTCTCACGATTCCAATCACGCTTTTATCGAACGGAACCCCGCGAATTCCGATTTCGTACAGCCCCGAGATTTCTCGATAAGAAATTGAACATCGAGCCTGTAATTTCCTGATGAAAATTCCTCGAAATAAATAAATTCTTTAGATGTTGGTCCACGTTGAGAAATCTTAGAGATGCTATTTGGAAAATTCATTTGAGAAAATATAGGAATTTTGAGAGAAATAATAAATCTACAACCGTGTTACGTCCTTATCTTAACGAGTACGTCCAGTATTCCCTATCTTGGCGTTCATTCCGAACTTTCGAAACGGGTAAATGCACTCGTCGCGCGCTTCATCGCCAACTGCTGCTGCTTCATTAAAAATAGGTCTTGTTTACACCCGTATTTATACCACGCGGATACGACCTAATCGCATTTTTTTTTGTGTGGGATGACCTAATACACGCACGATAAGAATGAATTTCGCGCGAAAGGATATCCGCTTACGTCGCGTTGCACCGTGAAACAGTGTCTCTCAAACTTTCCTCGGAGGACCAAGTGGAATAAAATTATTATCGTCTCAGTACGTCTGCAAACTGGTTTTCACTCGGATATATTTACGTTTGAAAAAATATTTAATACGATATTAACGATTGCGTTGCGATGGATCTGGTGGAATTAATTTTTCTTTATCGGTCGGTATTAAGAAATTCCTCGTCGCCCGATTTTCGGATGAAATTTGCGAGGTGTTCCAAACTTTTATGCTTGTTAGTTTCCACTTCCTTTTTTTTCACGGTTTTATTACCAACGATAGGAAACTTTTTAACGAGCGTTTTTAATGAGATTAAAATACCGCGAGAAGCGTTTTTTTTCTTTCTATTATATACGCTTCTTTTTCTGAGCTTTCGAGGGCTAGACCGAAACGGGAACGTCAAGGTATACAGGCCAGCTGTGTCTAGAAATTGAAATTTTGGATCGTTTCGACGTCGTGGAGCCCGTCGTGGAGCCCATTTTGGGAAACACTGGGCTAAGATATAATTAACGCGTTTACTGGTGCACCGCGAGCGATAAACAGCGGTCATATGAAACGTGTGGCGGTGTGTCTCGACACGAGTACACATTTGCACGATGCATGACGCACGTGCTATTGTACGTGATATCGTTCAGCGTGATCGATAAAATATAAATATCGCGTGCGCTCGAGACGGCCTGTCTTCGCTCGCGACGACGTAAAAATCTTCGCCTCGCTGTTTCCCGCTACTTCTTTTTCGATTACGTGTCGTCGATGAGTCACGACTCCCCGAGACTATGCCACGTTTTATCCCCGTTTGACTGAGATGGGGCAAAAATGTTTTATTTTACTTTTTATTACGATGGATACGGGATATACTACTAGATGCTTGTTTACGTAACGTTTGCCTCTCTAAGCACTTGTTATTTAGTCGAAATTTGGGTCAGATAACGCTTTTGCCTAATCTCAGCCTAACAGGGATAAAACGTGGACGCTGACGTTTGCGAGGATATTTTTAGAGGAAATTTTTTTTTATTTTGGTCTCCTGAATTCATCTTTTACATTTGGCTATTTAATCCGGGAACACTCTGTATATTGTTACCTAATTCTATATTTTGTGATTGCGAAAAAAATCACAATTATAAATGATGTCGTGAATGAAAACAGTTTAAGAAGCCCTGTATTACTTCATAAACAACTATCGCCAAGCAGATTGACAGTCATTAGTAGACTGTGGATCTTTATACAAAGTAAAAATCTTTGTATACATACCTACAAAAATGAAACACAAATAGAAATTTAAATTACTTTGCAAGTATCATAATATTAACTTTACTTTCAATGTTTATTAGATTCTTACATATTGTGTGGATTTCGTATTTTCTTGAACATCCAAATTTCCTATAAATACGTAAATATCCGCAGTCTAGTCATTAGTTTACACCATACGAAATCATGCGTTAGCGTTTCCAAAACTTCAAACGTGTTCCCGAGTTAATAGGTTAACAAGCTGATCCTCGAGCTTCGATCGAGCTGGAACGAAGCTTCGATCGGAACGTTTATCGGGATTCGCGTTCCTCATGTTGCGCCGATGAATAGTACTCGATGAAAAGAAGAGACTTCAAAGAGCCCCGGGGCCCGCGAGCATTCACGACTCTAGCCGATACTTCCGTTCAACTTCCTCGAGTTTACAATTTTTTTTTTCTTTCGATAAAAAAAACATCCTCCGTGAACCCCGAATTATTTGGGGCTTAGACCGATGCATTCTACGCGCTACATTTTATACGATGCTTACAATGCGACTTACAGGACGGTCTATCGATTCGATGTTGGTTTTGTTGCAACCGTCAAATATCGAATAACAAGCGAACGAGTACAGGGTTCAACAAACGCGAACGAACCAAAGAGCTAAAAATTACAAGAAAAGAAGAAAGAATGCGGAAGAAATCTTTGGATAAATCATTCTCTTGTGACTTGAAATACATAATAATTGAAATAAATAATGCGACGACCAGGACGGTCTATCGATTCGATGCTGGTTTTGTTGCAACCGTCAAATATTGAATAACAAGCGAACGAGTACAGGGTTCAACAAACGCGAACGAACCAAAGAGCTAAAATTACAAGAAAAGAAGAAAGAATGCGGCAGAAATCTTTGGATAAATCATTCTCTCGTGACTTGAAATACATAATAATTGAAATAAATAATGCGACGACCACGACAGTCTATCGATTCGACGTTGGTTTTGTTGCAACCGTCAAATATCGAATAACAAATGTGTGTAAAGTTAGCCCCGCACTTTTCGAATTTTCAGTTTTTCTTTCTTGTGCCGTGTTGTGCTATATTTGCGCTGAATTGCGCCGTAAATAAGAGATCGATAACATCAATAACAATTAAGAAAATAAATAAAACCAAAATTATACTAGCCTCGCACTTTTGCCGAAACAAACTTTTTTTTCTATAGAAAGATGCGTACTAACTTGTGCTACATTGTGCCATTGATAGAAACTCGTTATCTCTACTCATTTTGTAGATAAAAAATGTTGAATTTTAAGGAATAAAAAATTTAATTTTCGTACAAATTGCGAACGGCGACAGATAATCGAATTCTGCAAGTTGTGCTAAATTGTGATACTTACAATACACGAGACACGTGCGTTAAAAATTGAGGTTAGCTCGAGGGTCAATAAAAATTAACAAAAAAAGGTGGCGGTGATTAAAAATTTTGATATTTCCGAATTTTCTTCGATTGTGCCGAATTGTGCTAGACTAGCACAACAACTTTTCCTAATTACAAAATCTCGTCATATCGCCAGATTTCGCAGCGTTGGGGCATAGTTAGAAATCAGACGTTAAGAATTTGCATTCGCATTCGCACGCGCTCGCGGGTAGCGGAGTGCAGTATAATGCCTCGATAAATGCACAAGCTCGAAATTGAAAGTGTGCATTTATCATAGAGTTCCCACATTGTTTGATCTTTGCCGACAGCTTCGGCTTATGTCGCTTATTTCTTTTCTTAATTGTTATTGATGTTATCGATCTCTTATTTACGGCACAATTCAGCACAAATATAGCACAATACGGCACAAGAAAGAAAAACTAAAAATTCGAAAAGTGCGGGGCTAACTTCACGCACATGAATAACAAGCGAGCGAGTACAGAGTTCAACAAACGCGAACGAACCAAAGAGCTAAAATTACAAGAAAAGAAGAAAGAATGCAGAAGGAATCCTTGGATAAATCATTCTCCTGTGACTTGAAATAAATAATAATTGAAATAAATAATGCGACGACCAGGACAGTCTATCGAATCGACGCTGGTTTTGTTTCAACCGTTAAATATCGAATAACAAGCGAACGAGTACCGAGTTCAATCAAACGCGAACCGAACCAAACAGGTAAAATTACAAAAGAAAAGAAGAAAGAAATGCGGAAGAAATCCTTGGATAAATCATTCTCCTGTGACACGAAATAAATAACGATGAATAACCTCGACCGTGTAACGCGATATAAAAGTACCAACGACGCACAGTTGGGACAAAACGGCTCTCGGCGATCAAAAATCTGTAACTTTGGTTCTCTTGAAAATATTTTAATGAAATTGTAGGAAGTTATTCTCTATACTATGATACTTAAATTGTATTAGTATAAATCAATTTGAGCTACAGGGTGTCCAAATATTCACGTATAAAGTGTAACGCGTTCAATATCTTTCACTTTTTTGACATATTTATTGTTATTTAACCAAAATTCGACTCAGTCCTGTTGTTAACTATGAGAGAAACGAATTTAGTAATTTAAAAATGACAAGATTTACGTAACAATCATAGAAGTAAGCGTACAAACGTACATACTATTTTCTGTTCGAGTCCTACGTAGTACAATCGCCAATTTCTCGAAAAGGGGCACGAAGGGGCACCTAATCTTTGCAGAATCTGATAGAGGAAGGTCCACCCTTTCCAGTGATAGCAATTAAACCTTGGACAAGTGCGATCAATTTTATATAACCACGCGTAAAGTTAAGAGTTCCGTCAAACGTATATATATATATATATTATTTTAGACGCAAGCTCCATTATTTAAAAATTGTCTACATTCCAACTTAGTTTGTCATCATGAGGAGTTCGTACACATGTTTATCTTCTCGGTAAATCCATTAAAAAGTCTGTATGACAGACAAACCATCGCATCTAGTACAGCTTTTCGATTATCAAGCGCTGCGGCTAACACGTGTTTAGTCTAATTTAATCGCCATTTTCTCGAAATAGGGCACCTAGGGGCACCTGATCTTTGCAGAATCTGATAGAGGAAGGTCCACCCTTTCCAATGATAGTAATTAAACCTCGGACAAGCGCGGTCAATTTTTGATAACCATGCGTAAATTTACAATTTTACTTAAATGTACTTATCTTCAAGCAGACTCTATTATTTAAAAAGTTGTTAACATTTGGACATACTTTATGCCTTGAATACTATCTATACAAATCTAGTAAACATTATAATTCATTTGAATATCGTCTTTCTGAGCAAAGTTTTTTAGAATCGTATATTGAAGTTAGGAGTAATATCGTAAGCGTTTTGCTTGGACGAATTTCAACTGTCTTTGAATGCGCACCACAGCAAAACGGAAGCAAATATCAAAAAACGGGTCGCATTACATTAAACAGCAACTTCTCCTCTATCGATGTACATAAACAGTTTTTCTATTTTTCGAATTCACGAAAATCGATTTTTGATCGCCGAAAGCCGTTTCGTCCCACCGTGCGACGTCCAAAACATCGCCAAGAAGATATTGTTTAGCAAACCCGATTTACGAGCGAAATACGTTCGACCATCGTCGGTGTACAGCGTCTGGACTGCAAAGAGGTTAACGATCCGCAGCTGGAGCGACGATGCGGACGAAAATGCACCGAGATTCCTCGGTGTTGTGTCGCACTGTCACACTGTCGCGCGTGCAGTATACCTGCATCTAGGATCCCGCAATCTGCGGACGGTTCTCTCCATCCCCACCCGCCCGCTCCTGGTTACGTCACTGACCTCCAGAGTTAGGCGAGGTCGGGCACAGTGCAACGGGAGCGTTCGGGTCACGACGGAACGAGTTGCCTGCGACTCGCCTCTGGTTTTCGATTCGAAACTCATTCAGCCACGAAACAGTTAGTTTTCCCGCCAAACCGCGTCGCCGGGGAACGAACGAACGATTCGCGACACTTGGGCGACCTCCGATGCCGCGTTCGCTGCACCCACGCCGCTGGATAACCCGCCTGGGCATCGGTAGTAATTTTTATTTAGTTGTAGAATTATCTTCGGAAACAATGCGCTCGTAATGGGACTAAATTTCAAGGCTTGCTCGAGTGATCTCGTACGGTAGAATTTATTTGGAATTGATCGGGGGACTATCGGATTCGTATAGCTGGAGTTAGGGTCACCACAATAGATTATAAGAGACCCAAAAGGATCTTTGTGGAAGTTAAAGGCACAACAAAAACAACGAATGTACATAGTCAAGTAAGGGCAAAGATAAAAAGTAAGGTGAGGAAGGTCTAACAAAAAGACTTAACTGACACTAAGTGAAACTACAAACAGAAAAGTACCTTATTATAGCTAGTTTTTAGGGTGTGATTTTTGAGAGATATCTGAAGGGGGTGAGTGAGATCGAAGCGAGAAAGTATGTTCGGATATAAAGCAATCTGTATGGAAAAAAAAGAATGTAAACAAAAATGTGATGTAATCAACTAGAGAAAGTATTAGTGTAGTATTATAAGTTTTGTTTCTGTATAAACTGATCACGTTAATGAATAACTGAGTAATTGAGTTAGGGCCGGCGTGACCTTTTGCGGGGACTGAATTCACATTCAAATCCTACACTTGAATTTTACAACGAGAAATTATTTATTTACAAATGCTGTTAGATATTATATATATTTTATAAAATGAATATTAACTGTTTGGACTTGACGCCTTTTTTTCTGGTATGTACCAGCAACTCGAGATGCTTTCTTAGTATTCTATTGCCACGAATGGAAAGATTATATTGACTTCTCGAATGAGATCTCTAATTTGAGGTGTGAGGTCACCTTTGCCTCAACGACAATCATTTTATTGGCACTTCGAATTCCAAAGAATCTAAAGAAAACCTAGTGGTGACTGAGAGTCACTTCTCGAGTGCAAAGGGTTAAATAATAATACTTTGATGATTTTTGTCGCTCCTTTAAACCGAATCATCGCTACGAGCGAGCAGTGTAACACAAGCCTAACCGATTAATACGCTTCTGCCGAATGCATTTTGTCTCGGACCTCTTTCTCTCTCACTCTCTGTCCTTTTCTACGTTCGACGTTCGACTCGAGCCAAATGTGATGAAGTATGCAATAACAAAATAAGTATGTTGTGATGTGAAAAACGATGTGAAGATTTACGGAAAAAGAAAGAGAGACTTGTAATTAGATTTTAGAAAAGAAAAGAGAAAGAGAATGAATGCATAATAAATTGTAATTCGCACCCCTGGTGGGAGTTAGGTTAAGTTAAAAATGTACGGAAAGGTTATATGTTCATATTAATTTAGCAACACTTGGTAGTGTAATAAGGCATCTAATGTATCCTTAACACTTTAAATAAATACGAAATGCGAGCCAAATGTAAACACAGAATAGAAACCTCGACTTGGACAACTGCGATGTTTGGGTCCCGATTCTCTTGTACTTTATCCAGTCTTTACTGTGTTTTGATGCCGGAGTAGTGCTCCAACAGCCCCGTAGATTCTCTCGGAAAGAATCGAGCTGTGGAGGGACCGTTCGCGTTTCGTATTTTTCGGTGCGCTTGCAAGCAATAGAGATGGCTAGAATTGCTACTTGTGAATCTCTCGTGATTCGATCATGTTCGTTGGCAATCACGGTGATTTTTCACAGTGATTCGTGATTTTTCGTGATCGCTTCTGATTAGTAAAGAACATAACCGTTCCTTGCACGCGTTGTTAGAATCTTCAGCCTAAATGCAAATACACCGTAATGAAAAACACCCTAACCTGTATATTTTACATATATTCTACACAAGTATGTAATTAACGTCATCGAAACAAAAGTGCGAATTACCTACACCGCATAAAATAAAGTAAACTAAAGAATAGTAAATAAAGGAATGCTTTAATGAGGAATAGTGAAGAGTAATGAATACAAGTCAATAATTATGAATTGCAAGTCTTAGTTTAGTTGTAAGTGTCTTTAGACTTTTACAAAATGTAACACTTTAGGAAATAATATAATTAATACATAAAACATAATACGAATACTATGAATAAAATACAAAGAACAAAATAACAATAGAATAAAATATATATAATAACAAATAAGCAACTATGTATCGCTGTTAAAGAATAATAGCATAGATAATTTCTCTGCTTGCAATCCGTTTCTTTTTTCCGTTAAAAGTAATCCTGCTTTAGAAAATATTCTTTCCCATGGGACTGAAGTAGCCAGCACACAAAATAAATGATCTACTAATTTACTTAATAAAGGAAATTGAAATTGATATTATATACGGATTTTTTATGCAAACTATGTATGTTGATACATTTTATAAAAAGTAATTTAATTAAGATCGAGAATTGTGATAACGCAATTCTAGCAAGATAAAAGAACCACGATCAAGCTCGTGTATGAAATTAAATCACCATCGTGATCGTGATTTTGCGATCACTGTGATAAATAACGGTTAGTGATTTTGCACGTCATCTCTAGCAAGCAACCGAGCACTTTGGAGTTTCGCGACGGCACGCGTGTACGTTGACCCCGTGTACTCACGACCCTGTTTTCTCGTATTGTTTCAGATCGCTCCCTCGGCAAAAAAGCTCTGGGGTGTGGACGAGGGCGGCTCCAAGGACGAAGGGGGTGTAAAAGGCGGTGGGATACTTCACCTGGGCGACCACCAGATGTGGCGAGATTCTACCTGGAGCACCTCAGGTAGGGATCTATTGCGATTCGGATACTCTTACACGTGGTATACGGTTATGCGAGAAATCCTGTCGCGTTAAGTGGGACTAGTTAAATTCGTTTTGCGTTAAAGCGAGGTCGCATGTATGTAAGTTCGGGCGGCGAGCACGAGCAACGTCCACTTGAAAGTGTCAACTCGTCGCGCAGGAGGGTCTGATGGATCCAGGCGAGCTGGCACAACGAGCCGCGAACACCTAAACGAGCACGGAATTCCGAAAAAGGCTAGGCGCGCCATGATCGCAACAGGCGGTCGACAAGGGGATGTCATAAAGAATTGAAAATACCAACCTCGACAATTTTTATCGGAACTTTGCGGAAGTAACTTCAATCGATTCCTGATGCTTCTACGATCAAAACGATATCTCACATCGCGTAAATCGGACTATTTTTAACGAAATTATATGCAAAATCTGATTGCATAATTGAAAAGTTATTACGTTAAAAATAGTTTGATTTACGCGCACGTGAGATATCATTTTAATCGGGAGAACACCAAGAATCCAATGGCATCGCGTTCACGTTGATACGATGAAGAATAAAGAATTCGATTTGATCAAAAACTGATGAGTCGATCGGCCGTTTGACCCCAGACCCTTGAGCGAACCCAGGTAGGCGCCTACGGTCTCGGTGAAAACAAATATTGGGGGTCTCGCTTCGAATCACTCGAAAGGGTCGATTTTTTTTCATGGAATAGTCCCCGTGCTCGCGAGCCTAGACCATGGGCCGAGACCCAAATGCTCGTAAAAATCGACCCTTTTAAGTGGGTTCCAACCGTTCGTCGTCGCATTTAGCGACCTTTTTCTCGCTAGTAGGAACGTGTTTTCGAACAAAATCCGGCGAGCACGGACAATTTATTGCTCGAGCACGAGCATCACATACATACGACCTCACCTTTGCACGTGGTATACGGTTATGCGAAAAATCCTGTCGCTTTATGTGGGACTAGTTAAATTTGTTTTGCGTTAGAATTGTGGGTGGATGTTTCTCGCGTTAGAGGGACACCCTTTTGTGTTTTCGCTCTTTCTTTATTCGCTGTCCTTCATCAGAGAATATACGAAATCTACGATGACTGCACAAGACTCGAGACTGATCTTGTGCAGTTATGGTGACATTACACCTATAGATTACGTCGCCTTACAAATCAACGCATCGAGACCATCGCGTGATCGATATCCGCGAAACGTAGCAATGGTATCGCGCCTGTATTTTTTCTTCTTTCATTTTAACGAGCGTTTATTACGTTCAGTAATTGTCGGTCGTTAATAGAGGATGGTGGCTTTTTCCCAGTGCGAATCCGAGTCGTTACCGAGCCTAGACTAACACAAAACCAGACTTTAATCTCACGAGCAGCGCATCCGCGCGTTCGTGTCCGATTCCCCTTCGAAGCCCTTTAAACCTCTCGAAATATCACGGTCCGCGTCGGGTTTTCTTCTCCAGACGTGAAATTAAGCGCGGTCTGATCGATACCCGTTCACCGAACGCAGTTCGTGGCTGATCGTTACGTAATCTTCAGGGTAGACGCACAATGACCGCAGGGTGACGCAGCACGAAACGATAGAACTTCGATTGTTGCAGGAAACTCAGCTGGAAATTCTTGGAATGATCGAGGTTCGTGCAATTAGCGAGGTAGCCAATTTAGGGGGAGGGGGCCAAACACCGCTTGCAGGGTACACTTCTATTATGTAACGTCGTCATTCGCAGACTGCGCATTTTTATGCATTCATGATGTCAGCTAGTATAATAAATACCTGCTCGACTTAACGAGAAGGTATCTACACCCTTGTTCATAAATATGTGGACACTTACTACAATGAATAATTAATATACAACTTTTGTTGCTAAATTCGATATTGGATGTGTATTTACAACATTTAATAGTATTAAATGATTTGAGCGTCATATTCAACTTTATAGTGGAATTATGGAATCGTTTAGATAGAAAAGTTCAGAAAGAATGTTGAACGTATCAAAAATATTTATAGCGAAGTATTACAAAATAAACGAGATAATATTACTTGGGGTACAATGAACATATTAATAGTATTCAAGTTTGGTAAAAGAAATTTTAACATTATGTAGAGTTACCTCTATAGTTTTTTATCATTACTAGACTGCGGATATTTATGCATTTATAGAAAATTTGTATGTGTAAGAACCTACAAAATGCAAACAATATGGAAGAGTATAAAAAAGATTCAGAGTAAAGTTTATATTATAATATTTGCAGAGTAAAATAAATTCTTATTTCGGTTCAATGTCTGTAGGCACGATCGCGAAGATAATCATTAATCATTACTACTTGTGATATTAATAGAATATATATTCGCTAATGCAACAAAAACATATTGAAACATAAATGATGTAAATGATATTAATAGATTCGCAACTTTTATTAGATATTTATTTTAATTTATTTCATTAAGGAAGTGTCCGCATACTTCTGAGCGGGGGTGTGCACTCATGCATTACGAAATAACGATATCAGTAAATTAATTGTAAAATACATTTAACGTACATTACGTTTTCCATATCACTGTACGTCATAAATACATAAAATCCGCAGTCTAGTTATTAGAGTTTATTCGTTGCTAAATGAACACAATTAACGTTATTCTAATAACGTCCACCTGTGGTAGATCAACTAGGTTATTGCCTCATCGAGTTATCAATATTTAACGTTCGAATTGTCCACAAATGTCAACTAGTACATCCTGCCAATACCAATGGGAATTTATTTCAAAACCTGTTCTACACCTCAACCCAACGGCTGGGAATTGATATGTATCGGTGTTAATGAGCATGTCATTGGTACCATCGCTGAACGTAACTCATAACGCGTGGCTCATTTTTTCGCGAAACTTTCAATCGAAGCGAGCGGCGCCTTTGTCTTTCCACGTTCGCCCGTCACTTTCTCGAGGCACGTCGATAGCGATCCAGCGGGTACCGAGAAGGGCTTATTACACCCGTAAATATTATTTGCGCATTGGCTCGTTTGACCGTGGCTAGTAGACCAGTGATATATCGTCGGAACTGGTTTCCTTTGTCCTCAGCGTCCGAGCAAACGGTCCGACCGATATATCGTTCTTGATTAGTCGAAAACTCGTTCCTACCTCCACTTTATCCGTCTTATGAAACTAGCGCACGGAAAAAAAATATAGAGATCGATTGCGTCACGGGAGTTTCAAAAGACGTGCTATTGTTCCGAGTAATCGTACGTTTCGTGCTGACGTACAAGAATTTTGCACGGTGATGATAAATGCATGGAAATTAAGAAATTTGCTACTTGATACATTTTATAAGTCAAATGAAATTAATTGAAAAAATCGAATAGAGTAGTATTTTCTCTAATGTCGCCGTAGCTGCGCCAGTGGATCGCGTGGGGTTCATTACCCTAAACCGGGTAAAGACGCGTCTGCATCGAAGAATGCATTCGCAGCGTAGCCCAAGTGCCAATGAGCGAATCAGCATGTGTTATGGAAATCGTTCTCCATCGTTCGAAAGAGTCCACCGAGCCAAAACAGGGCGAGGTAATGAGCCGAATCCGATTAACCGACGTGTCCTTTTTCCGTTTGCAGCGAAATGCGTTGCAGCAGACGGGCTTGAAGGTCCTTGCTACTGACGTAGTACAATTCCCCGAATGGCTCGATATGATGCGCCTGTTTTGTCTCGGTAAAATTAGAAAAAGATGAATCGCATAAAAACTGATGTGTGTGAAGTTAGCCCCGCACTTTTCGAATTTTTAGTTTTTCTTTCTTGTGCCGTATTGTGCTATATTTGTGCTGAATTGTGCCGTAAATAAGAGATCGATAACATCAATAACAATTAAGAAAAGAAATAAGCGAAATAAGCCGAAGCTGTCGGCAAAGATCAAACAATGTGGGAACTCTATGATAAATGCACACTTTCAATTCCGAGCTTGTGCATTTATCGAGGCATTATACTGTACTCCGCTACCCGCGAGCGCGTGCGAATGCGAATGCAAATGCAAATTCTTAACGTCTGATTCCTAACTATGCCAACGCTGCGAAATCTGGCGACCTGACGAGATTTTGTAATTAGGAAAAGTTGTTGTGCTAGTCTAGCACAATTCGGCACAATCAACGATAATTCGGAAATATCAAAATTTTTAATCACCACCACCTTGTTTTGTTAATTTTTATTGATCCTCGAGCTAATCTCAATTTTTAACGCACGTGTCTCGTGTATTGTAAGTATCACAATTTAGCACAACTTGCAGAATTCGATTATCTGTCGCCGTTCGCAAATTGTACGAAAATTAAATTTTTTATTCCTTAAAATTCAACATTTTTTATCTACAAAATGAGTAGAGATAACGAGTTTCTATCAATGGCACAATGTAGCACAAGTTAGTACGCATCTTTGTATAGAAAAAAAAGTTTGTTTCGGCAAAAGTGCGGGGCTAGTATAATTTTGGTTTTATTTATTTTCTTAATTGTTATTGATGTTATCGATCTCTTATTTACGGCACAATTCAGCACAAATATAGCACAACACGGCACTAGAAAGAAAAACTGAAAATTCGAAAAGTGCGGGGCTATGAAAAATTTTGTTTTGTTCACTTTTCTTGAGGACGCTTTGACTTACAGAGTTGCGGTTTACGGCACAATTCAGCACAAATATAGCACAACACGGCACAAGAAAGAAAAACTAAAAATTCGAAAAGTGCGGGGCTGACTTCACACACATTAAAAACTGACAGATCGTCAGAAAGGCAGCATTTTATTCGAAAAATAGCTGACATACGAGAGCACGATACAGTGGTTTATTCATAGGCACTCGATACTTTACCCACCGGTGCACAGTGGGATATTTCACCAATCTAGCTGACCAAAAGAAAAGGAGTCCCCAGATTTATATGAAACTTCGTGTACAAGGGTTTTTAGAATCGTGGATTCCGAATCTGATATAAAAGAACAAAAAATCAAAATGGCGGATCCAATATGGCCGACTTGTATACTAAAAAGTTGTTAGATTTGTATGAAATTTCATATACAGGAATTTTTACCGAAATTGATTCTTTTGCCGAAAATTTTTAAAGAATCGCGCTTTTTCGCGGTTGTTTTTTGCATAATAGGTTAGTATAAACACTAAGTTTTATGTCTGAGATAAAATAATTGCCAGGACGAACCCTGAAGTAGACTAAACTCCTTCTTGTTGTTTAAAATTAAAATCAAAGTAAGAGTGAAAAGGCTATTTTTAAAGCCTTTTTTATATAAACTAAAAGATACAAATAAAAAATAAAACGGTTAAATTAATAGATACTTACCAGCTTTAACACAATCCATAATTCATTATGATCAAATATTCGCACAAACAAAAATGTTCTCTTCTGAAATACAGCAAATACAATTTTAGCAAAGCACGATGCTTACGTGAAAAACACATTCAGATACGAGTGACTTGCACTTAAAGCCCGGTTGTTAGAGTTGCGAAATGGGTTGTTTTTGATCGCTAAATTTGTTTGACATTACCAGAAGACATTACTTTTTAAGTATTATAAACTTCAAAAACTGCACTTTTGTCCAGCTAGATTGGTTAAATATCCCACTGTGCGGTTGTCTGTTAATCGACTCTTCGCCATAGGAACCGATACATTATTATCTATCACCGAGATAGCATTGCGTGCTCCCATCATTTATGAAACATTATTTAAATATTAATTCTAGTAGATGAAATAGATATTGTTACGCAAACAAAAAATATTATTACATTTAATTATATCTCCAACCGCTACTGGTCGGTGAAGCTTTAATTCGCCATTTTCACGCTTGTACTTTTATGCGACGATAGACCCGGAAGTTTATATTAAACGATGAACTTGTAAGTGGACAGAAATATTTCATACATGCTAAGTGCAGAGAATGGCGAAGCATCGGGATGCAAAGGGAACGATACCACGGTGAGTTTTACATCGTGCTCGCTTATTGATTGGTACAGAGCACCGAAAGAACAATATACAGGGTGTCCCAAAAATATTGTAACACCTTGAAAGGGGTGGTTCGGGAAGTGATTTGAAACAACTTTTTCCTTAGCGAAAATATTGTCCGAGGCTTCGTTGAGGAGATATTAACGGAAAACACTGACCAATTAGAGCGCGCGTATACCGTTGGAGCGGCCGCGGTAGCGAATGAGCGTGGCCGCCTAGCGCGTAACCTACGCTCAACCGGCATACTCGCGCTCTGATTGGTCGGGGTTTTCTATTAATATCTCCTTAACGAACCCTCGGACAACATTTTCGCTAAGGAAAAAGTTGTTTTAAATCACCTTCCGAACCATCCATTTCAAGGTGTTTCAACATTTTTGGGATACCCTGTATATAGACGAAGTAGAAACGCAGTGTCTCCAATGGTTCGAGCGGAGTGTCAATAATCGATAAATCGGCTACCAAAACAGATCTACGTTCCGTTTGCCTTTCGCGAAAACAAAGGAAATCCGTGTCTCCTACGAGCTTACGCGATCAATCGATACCGTTTCTTTCTGGTATGTTCGACGTTGCGCGAGGAAAGTTGTGTATTCCCCCTTTAAGGTTATGTTAACCTCTCGAACCAAGCGTCCTTCCCGCGTCACGATCTACGAATCTTCGCTAACGGTCGACAGTTCCGCGATGTTTATACGATTACAAATCAAAACAGTCGACGTTTCTTTGTCCCTGGAGCGGTCGAACGAGGTACATTACAGAAAGAATTCTATTTACGCAGCTCGCGAGTCAATGGTATGATACAATATATTAGTAATTACGAATTTACGAATTACTTTTTAGGTTATACTTTATTAGAATAGAATTTTGTTCGTGTCTCGGCATCGAGGTCTAGAATATTCTATAAGTTACACCGACATCGTCGTATTTCCCTGCTACACGATGCGTGACAAAGTGAATTTGATACTTATTATATTGTACGCAAATTGAATCTCTCCTTTCCTTATTGGAAACATAATATCTTCAATTACGTGTTACATGGTAAATAGGTTAGTGGTTACTGTGACAACGCTTCGGTTGGAGAGGCAAACGAGTCCATAAATGTAGAAGCCGGGTTTTATTAAAATTACTAGCCATTAGCGGCGCTAATATCCTAAAATTCGTTTGTGCTCAACGGCCTGTACATTTTAACTCTATGTAGCATAATGATACGTGTTTATGCATCTAATATCGGGGTGCTTACAACAGTGATTCTCAACGCTTTTTCACCCTATTCGGAACATCAACCCCGACAAGTAGAATACTTGGTCAAATAGAAAAGTGAGATATTCGAAACCCAACATAACCTTAAAATAGCTACGATCTCGCCGGAAAGTCCCGTGACTTTTAAGGGGTTAGTCACAGTCAGGAAAATGAATACGGACATTTTCTTGTGTGTGTGTGTGTTTTTAAGGTATTAAATAATAATTTTTATTAATGAAATTTAAATATATGACAAAGTATGTCTTAAACATCTATAAAAGAATTTTTGCTTTAAACAAAGGTTAATTCATTTCGTCATAACATGCGATGTCGTGGGTGGCCATTTTGTTTGCGGTGAGCAAGATATCTCCGAACTGGTATACCTGAAAACAAAAATAAAGGTAGATTTGGAGAATATATTAGACTAACGGGTCCCTTAAGTGCTAAATGGTTAAGCTGAGGACTGTTTTGTTATTCGATCTAGTTTCAATTACAGTTTGTTTGTTTGTTTGTTTGTTTTTTTATTCCACAGTGCGTGGCCAGATAAGCCCATATAGCACTCCTCTTTCTGTACAGTATGTTACAATCTTCAACATTTTTCTTAAAATTAGTTGTACATTATCTTCTTATTCTACTTAGTTATCTAAACCTAATTATATTCTAGACTGGCTTAAACAGATAATCAAAAAATATTTTGAAACTATATTCTTATGTTTAATATTACTATATATATAAATCTACTTATATCTATTTTTCTTTTCCGTTTTGAAGCTAGTTGAGACCTCATTCAGTTCGTTTTATTTAGAGTCTTTAAATCATTTTCATTGCACTTGTAATTGTGCTTATTTAGTTATCACAGATTTTATCTTGGCAGTCTTTTGGTTACCTTGTGAGATTCTATATGTTGTCAATTATTACTTTATGTGATAATATATACTGTGTCGTGTTAAGTGAGAAATATTTAAACAAACATATATATATATATATATATATATATGTATACACATATGAGATAGCTAGAAATTGCACTTCCTATCTTCTTTGCCATCTCTTTCTCTTAGATGATGTTCTTTTTCCGCATTAGTAAAAGTCTATGTATAAAAAATACACATTTGGATCTTAAAACTATTCCTTTTCAAGCGTCATTGCTTATAATCATAATACCGACGCTTGTTTCTTTAAATTCTACGTGATATCAATTACAGTTTACATCAGCCTAGTGTGACCTATGTACCAAAGTCGTATTTCTTCGGCAACCACTAAGCAGATTTCGTTGAAATTTTCTGGGAATATTTCCACCATCGTATAGCTTAGGAAAACCTAAAAAAAAAAACCTAATCTAACCGGGCATGGCCCCTTTAATGAATCCTCGGCGGTAATTGGCGGAGCGTCGAGGGGCGCGAGGGAGTTTAGAAAGGTCGCGAAGAGGTTGTTCCTCGTCGAGGCTCGAGTCGTACGGGTTTGTCGCGGGAGGGCGATGCTACCGCGACGGTGTGTTGTCTGTGCAGGCGTGCGCATGCATGGAACACCTGATTCCCGCGACGGCATGGTACCAGCACTTCCATGTGGACGCTGCCCGCCACGGTTCGCTCGGGTGTCTGTGTGTGTGTGCGTCACCGCGCGATGGGTGCAACGCGGCTGTTGCCATGGCGACAGACGCCCGGCATCACCGGCGGTGGGGGCAACGTCCCAACGCCCAGGGTCGTACCTACTGATCCACCCTGCGAGCCGAGGCCCGCGCCAACCCCCCGGCCACCTGGACCACCAGTTCTTAACCTTTTCAAGCCCACGGCACAGTTTAGAGGAAGACCTAATATTCTCACCCCTCGCAGGCTACCTCAGACAAGTAATCCTGCGCAGGTGCTAATCACGACCGCTTATAGGAATGTTTGCTCGATTAAATTCAGTTGTGTATTTCTAGCCCCTTTAACAGTCAGAATATTTACTTCGATTTTCGTATTATTTTTGCTTGTCACCGTTTCAAATATTTAATTCACCACACTTCCATTTGCCCGGCTCTATCCTCGCCATACCGAAACCGCCTGCTTTTACATTTCCTAAGAGACGTCGAGCATTTTTACGATGGAATTTACGTTACACCTTTGCGACTTTCTCGGCCCTCGCGCCTTTTATCGATCACCGGTTGATATACCAGCGCGAGCGCGATACGAGTGTTTTGAGATATCGTTCGCGATTTTTCTTGGTCGTTAGATAATTTTATACATCGATCCTTGACGCTATTGCGTCCACGCTGTTGTTTAAATCGTATAAACACGAATTATATGGATTACCTAGCAGCTTCCTTCGAGCCTAACCTTAATTTTCGCAATCACGAGCATTAAACGATTTTAACGATCGCTTGAAGGGGCGGGGAAACCTTTAGGAATTCAAACCGTTTGGTATTCTATGTCACACGTCGGCAGTGATTTCTCGTAGCGACCATACGTTAGGTACAATATGCGTCAACGTGACACACCGATTACAGATGTTTTTAATGCGTTCCAGATCATGCCGTGTCACAGCCAATTTCCATGGGCACCGGTAGACGCGTGGGTGTGGGGACGGGGTATCACCACCAGACGTCAGAAGTTGGAACAGTTCTCAGTCCAAGAAGCAGGTTAGTATGAAACTTGGAAACCGATCGAGAACCATCTGTGGTACTTTACCAATTGAATGACGATTTTACAGCGAAACGGGTGGTCTGGGGGTCAAAATGGTCGAATACGTCCTTGGATCGAGCCCCACGACGCCCAAAGATTTAGAACCTAGAATGGTCTCCCTGAGATTGGTAAGTATGATCGTGGCGAAGGGACGAACATCGATAAGGACAATTTTTACTTTCTTATCTAAGATACTAGTAATATGGATACAGAAATCAAAACATTTCCTTGGAGAACTCAGGGTCAAGAACTGTTCTTATCGATACCTGTCCTTCAACGTAGAACAGTTGCGATGCCGATATTCAAATGCTGTACTTACTATTTCCTTTCCACGCAGAACACCGACGCGGACAAGAAAGAAAAAGAGAAGGGCTCGGCAAGTCCTTTCGACAGTTCTAAAGACGACACAGGTCCACAGAATAACGGATTAGCATCACAAAACGGTCTCGATGATGACAAAGGCTTTAAGTGAGTATTAGAAAATAGTCGAGAATGACAAACACACTGCAGAGGTTCATCCTCATCAAATTATTATATTTTTGTTTACTATAGTGAGACAAATAATAGATCCTCCGTCGAGGCTTGCTTGAGAATTCCGTCAAACTTTAGAAATCCCTTTATCCCTTTAACAAAAGTAGCATCAAAAATAAAATCTATCTCATAGTGGTTTCAACCATCTAATTCGAGTCTCACGCGCATAACCGAGCCATCGCCGTATGCAAACTTCGAGGTGGGCAAATCTCAATCTTTTCTCATTATCTACGCGCATAATTGCTTTTAATCGGACGATCGCAAACATGTCACGGGTTGTTCGTGAGCGATCGTCATTGGTCCGAGGGCCTCGATCGAGGAACGCAATAGTAGCAACTGTCAAGGGCGTGCGTGCTCTACTCGCGGACGATGACATCATATGCTCTCGGTTCTTTCTCTGACGTTCGTTGCACCGTCGCTATGCGCCATCTGGTGCCTCGAACGTGCATCGTTCTCGGGGCTGCCTTACCGACTCTGGTTCTACGGTTCGCTGTTCGCAACTCTGCAGTGTCTTTGATCAATTCACGCATATCGACCGTAAACTCTTTTTACCTACCTGTAAACAGACCGTATTATTCTGTACAAAAGTTAATTCTAATATTTAGTAAATGACAAGGGGATGTCGTTCTTCTTAAAAGCGATGCAAACAGTTAAAAAGGATAAGACCATATCCAAACATTTATTTTATTTTTTATACATATATCCTCACTGATGGCATCATCTCCTTGTCATGCAACGATTTACTGGACAGCTAGTGCATACACAAAGCCGAGGCAGTTGTCAACTCCGTTGTTATTCGTCATTGGTCTTCCGAATTCGTTACTGAGATCAAACGAAAACCAGAAAAACCGACTTAATAAATATAGCAACTAAAGCGTAGGATAATGTAGCAACTGACCGATCTTGGCGGTCGCATCTACTTAATAATTCCATTATGGTGATGTTGTTTTCTCATCGCTGCTGCTCGTTATGGTTATAGCAGCCGTGCTACCCCTTTTTTTCCCCGCGCGAAATCGTAGACACGGGTTCTATCAACCAGGCCTCGCGTTTTATTGCATCGCCATTATGCAAAATGACCCGTTACGCCGCGTCGCTAATCGCATATTCGTGGAATCTCGCGCGACTGGTTTAGGCGCTTTTCGTATAAAATTATTCAGGCTATTGACCCGACGACGATGACTCTGGCAAGAAAAATCAAGATACCCGAATGCGTTCCAGTATCCCAATTTTACAGTTGGATAGTTAAGTAGGGTTAGTTGGCGGATATTCAAAGCGAGCAGATTTCGATGAAAACTAGTTGTAACGCAGTGCGGTGTTTGAGTGCAATCGTTCATCTTTGGGCACGCTACGGTTATATTGTATATACAGGAAGGGACGATAGTTTCTATGCAATCTAATCACGAAACAAACAAATCATAAATCGCTGTTTTTATTGTGTTTAAAACATCGAGATTAGACATTTGAAAAAAGAAATGTTGGTGTAGGAAGTTTGGATATTGCGTTTGCGTCAGAAATTCCATGTGCTCGAGAGCTAGGTCCCTGACATTTACTATCGGTTACGCCGTCCTAGGAAAGACACGTCACTTTCTTTATATAGAAAATAAGAATACTAATCTCGTATCGGTGCTCGATCGGTTTCTGCGTAAATGCTAGAGCCGAGGCAGTCGGACGAGTCGGCCTCCGTCATCAGGAATCTTTGACTGCTGGGTTCATCGCGCTAAATAAACGATTTCCTTATTGGCTCGACGAAATGAAGATATCTCGACGGTTTTATTGGGCCATAAACATCGAGCAGCGAAGGATTTCTGTTACGCGTCCAACAATGTGCAACGAGTCACCGGAGGTTTACGCACCGCTTGAAGAAGTGCATCTGTTCAACCGGTTAACAGTCGCGTTTATCTTCGTCCCGTACGCCCCGGTCTGCGAGTCGCTTTCATTTGAAACGAAACAGCGAAATGCGTGAAATGGAGCGCGAAGCGATAGAAAGAACTTTTGTTCCTCGGGAGGAGTTGCATAATCTCCTAGTCATTATTTCCTCGAGGCTTTCGAATCGGCGTAGCGTTGCGGTTACCGTTACTGTTACTCGTCGAGTCCAGTTCCCGACTGTTTGCAGTCGATACATTCCACTTCGTGGGTGTATTTTTAGTAACCAGGATAGTAAAAGGTTTAGACAGTCTAGAACAATGGAGAAGCGAAGTCTCGTTTTACCTTGGAGCAATTCATTCTGTAATACTTTTATTATTATTTGCTACCGCGAATGTTACATTCAATCCTATCAACACCTGACAATGGCTCTGACTTGGGTACCGTAATCGATGATAATTTATCACACAGCATCATCGATTCCATTGAGTTACGCGTTCCATGAGAAGCTTTTGAGAGAAATATTAATTAATTATATGCCATTATCCCTCGTTATATAGTATATTGTTCGGAAACCTGACGTTTGATTCGTTTGCAGCCGTACACCTGGCAGCCGCCAGCCCTCGCCCGGGGAAGAAGAATTCCAAAAGAACGCTGCGGCGACCTTAGCCGTGAGCGCTGGCGGTGGCGGTGTGGTGTTGCTGAAGCCCGGTGTCGACGTGGTCGGCAGCGAGGAGCATTTCATGGCCGCGTTCGCTCCAGCACCGCCTCACCATCTTCAACATCACCAAGCGCCACCGACCCACCATCTACAGCATCCACATTCGCACGCTGCGCAGCTCTTTGGTGCGCAGGCTCCACCGCCCCCGCAGGGTCCGCCGCCGTCGCAACAACAACAACAGCAACAGGGACCGCCGCAGCCGCAAGACACCACCACTCACTTTGACGTTCAGGTGAGTCTCTTCATTGTTCGTCCCTCTGGACAACCTGGCTATGCATGCAGCCACGACAGAGAATCCTCGGAGGAATATACAAGGAGGATGTCTGACATCTTTAGGATCGGGCTAGTGATTCTTAACCTTTTTAAACCTTTGTGCTTTGAGAACATTTTAGTTGAAACCACGTAGGGTTAAGAATCTCTGTCTTATGAAGTACTATATAAAGTACTCCGACAAGAAATCACGTAGTCAGTTAATCCATCGAGTTTTATTAGAGCGCACTCGATTGCCAAGCAATGCCCGGCCGAACGGTTCAGTCAGAGGAATGTCGATAGTATGCGCCTAGCCCGAGGCTCCGCAGAGGCGAGAAATTCCTCGAGCAGCATTGTAAGCTTGCTTATGGGTCGGTCTCTGTTGTTCTTGGACCCGGTACCAGGATGATTCCGACGGATTATCGGAAGAGTGGCCCAGTTTTCCCCCCTCCGCGGGACTTGGGGTATATTTTGGTGCAAGAATTGATAAATAACGGACGTGGCCGTAAATTGTGAAAGCAGCCGGGCCAGCTTGGCCGTCCTACATAAACGTGCATCGTAAGGTGTGCCGATGACTATCGCGGGCAGCTCGGTCGAGTAGTTGAACGAAACTCGTGCATTAACTGATTGGGACGCCCATCGGTGCACTTTACGTAAACAATTTACCAGATATAGTTACGCGTAGCAGCGTACCGGAAGATAGAGTGCGAGCAACGCGAAACGTTCGCAAGTTGAATCGTAAATTAGCTATGGAAGCGGGAACCGGGATTATATTGCGCGGGAACTGTTCGATAGATGCATCGTAATTAACCATGAGGTTTAGCGAGAAATGAAATAGATTTGAAGTTTTATATTAACCCTGTGCACTCGTGACATGACTCTCGGTCATCACTAGGTTTCACGCAGTAAATAGGCCAACAATAATATTTGTTTAGGTCTGATTTCTTTGGAACACGAAGTGTCGATAAAATGGTTGTCGACAAGGTACAGGTGACCTGATTAAGCTTAGTGGCAATAGAATACTAAGAAAGCATCTCGAGTTGCTAGTAGATACCAGAAAAAAAGGGGTCTCGAGTGCAAAGGATTAATAAATATCTAGAGGATTCTCATCGAAGTCTTTATAAGGTGCTAACTATTTTTAAAATATGGAACCTCTCTCCAGGGTCAATTATTCGAACAACAAGGAATCGAAAAGTCCTTTACCATCCTGCGATCGGAAGCTCCGTTTATCCAGATGCAACCAAAGTTTACCTGTGGCTCTCAAACTCGCTCTATTTTACCCCAGTCAGCTGATCTCGCATTTCCAAGCTTCCAAACGCTCGTATCTCAGCAACGAGGTCTCTGGTCGCAAGATGGTAAAGGACTTCTCGATCCACAATACCGCGAAGAATGGATCTCGAACGAAGGTTTCACAATTTTAGCAACACCAAAAGTGAAGCTATAGAATTCGTAGGCTCTTCTCGATTTCACTTTGTCCCATCCTGTCAGCCAAAGAGTATGCTAATGTTCTCGGTGTCGTAACGTCTTCATTACGCAGCGCGACGCGGCTGTGAAATTGTTTCGCAGGCTCGTCCTCGGTTTCGTAAACGTGTGATCCTTATTCGTTCGCGTCGCGGTTACCCCCTTTCCTCTCCGCGATCCTCGCGTCGCCACGAAACTCGTGGAATCCATAACAGTTCCATAGCCGTGGCGAAGTATTTAAAGCCTGTAGATGGCTTTCCAGCCCGAAGGGCGTCGTTGCCGGCGTTAATTTAGCGATTGTGCCGTTGACTAGGAAGAGGTTATTTTTAAGCAGCGGGAGCAGCTGATGCTAACGAGCGGTCCAACCACCGAGCGCAACCCTCTTGCACGGGTTCTCGACGGACTTCCTTTGCTTTTGAAGTCGCGTTTCATTCGAACGGGTCCGTCTATTCGAGCGTGCGACTACAAGCGACAACAACGTCGCTGCGTTCAACGCAATAACTTTATACACGTTTCAACGAGATATAATTTTTTTTTTTTTTTTTTAAAACACCGCGAGCATTAGCAACGGGGGGATGAGAAATTAGCGTGACGAACTTAACGGATTACGTTAAGGGCGATGAGCCGGGAAAACGAGGCAGCTTTTGGAAGTTCTTCTTAGGGACGAGCTGTTAGTTTCAAAATTCACTTTGTTCTCTGTGTTATTCGATGCTTTTAGTTGTAATTTAGCAGATCCTTTTGATGATAGAATTTTTATGACAATGGGAAAGATATACAGTTAGTGTAGGAAGTATTCGTACAGCAACCAATTTAAAATAAATCTAACAACGAAAGAAATAAGAGGTAAGCGTTAAAAGTAATAAACTTTAATTTACGCAAAATCTACTCTAAAAATATGTAGGAATGTTGGTTAATTATTTCTTCCCCAAAAATTTATGAATAAAATTGATTTTTGTACGAGTACTTATTAAACTGACTGTAGAAGCCTGATTTTCCAAATTAAATTTAAAACAATATCTATTTTAAATTAATTTTAAAACAATATCTACCAAATTAAATTTATAACAATATAAAGGGCAAAATAATGAACAAAAAATCACAATAGATGTTTTATATACTTATTTCGAAAAAAGCAGGTATCAATGATAACATACATACAGGCAAATATTAAAAACAAACCAATTGCAATTGTACGATTCGATTTAAAAGTCCGGTATCAAATTTGAAACTTAGGGTATTTAAGGGTTAAGTACGCGTAGGAAACACAGTGGTAATAGGAAAACTATTTTTGTGGGTTCATTCTAATTTTTAATATTTATAAATTTGTACAAAATAATACAACTACCGATGCTTCCTTTATTTTTTACTAAAAATATCCACGAGCTGCCAAGCTGATTTTTCAGGCTCTCGCCCAAACGTCGTGACCTCTTGCCGCGTCAATCATAGCCGGTTCTAGCCATAAACTATCACTTTGTACGCGTAACCAACGCGCGTGTGACGTTTATTTCGTCTTCGGCTCCGCGAGTTGGCAAAGACGCGGACATTCGCCATTCCCAACCTCGTTCTTACGTTTTCATAGGCGATCAAACTGTATCCCAATGCCAACGCAATGTAGTACGCGGATAATAACGGTCGTCCAACGGTAGCTAGCTAACGCTAAGAAGGAGTATATTTCTCCGCTTTTTTCCTCGGACGAGCTGACAGGGAAAAAAATAGACGTGTCATGTTTCGTGCTTGCGTCATTGACGGGAGCTCATTTGACCCTCTTGTAATTTTAACGCTGTTTCTTTTATTTTTGGTTTTCGCCAGATCCAGTGACCCGTTAAAGAAAATGCGCCGTTGTAATCGAATCGATGTAGTTCGCAGTAGTTACGAGGGTAAAAATCTTCTATCGTTGGTCATCTTTTATCTTATCGAAGAAATTTTAAATTATTTTATTCTATACATAGACCAACCGGTAACCTCGATGTTTGCTCGTGCAGATTTCCTTGACGCTGCCGTCAATAAATCCCGACACAATTACGGTACCTTTCAATTTCAATTGCTATTGTGCAGAACAATCTGCGCGTTTAAAGTGCCAATTAAGTTTTCGATGTTTTCTCCGATTGCAACGTTAATGGCACGTTCGAAATTGGGATATTTAAATCCTTAATTGTAGCTTAATATAATTCCTGACGAAGGAAGCGAAGCCAGGAGGAAATCAATTCGGGATTCAAGCGAATCTTAAGTATTGCCCGTAAATAATAACGAACGATACGGATAATTACGTCTCGAACAAGTATAGGCTATTTTCACGTAAATGGTTCAATCGTCGATTGGATTCTACAAACAAAATTGACAGCAAAAATATTCTTAAGGATTCTTTCCCATTTTTCAAGGCTTTAATTTATATTACGGCCAATACGAGTGCAACGTTTCGCTAAATTATCGAATTATCAGGCTGACCAAAATATTCGTTCGGATTTTAACGCACAGATAGATGGAGATTTTTCTTCGACAAGAAGACATTAGGTCTACCGGAAAGTTCTGTCTGTTCCAGTTACAACAAGTTTTCAACAAGTACGCGCATATTCATTAAAAACGATATACAAATTGCAATCATGCTGGCAAGATGTCATAAATAATGATACAAATTATATTATTCAATAAAATTTATTCAAGGTATGAGAAATTTATTATTGGTAATAGGAAGATTTTCTTTGGCTTCATTTTAATTTTAATATTAATACCATTAATATCCCATGTTTCCCACTTTATTATTCTAAAAACGGACAGAACTTTCCGGTAGACCTAACATTTCGGTAATATAATTTGAATGTTCATCTTTTGGTCGCCATTTTCTTCCTTTAAATGTCGCCACCGAGACGCAAACGAACGATCTCGAGTGGTTCCTATCCTGACGACCTTGGTTCGCTTCGTCCTTGGAGATCTAGCCTCGTAGGACAGGGTTTTTCTCCCTCCCTCCATCCCGTTCCGCGTGGTTCGGTGTAAAAAGACCCTCCGTATTGATACGACCCGTCAGGCTTAAGAGACGAGCCCGGTAGTAGGGGAATGGAGAACGACCTCGTCCTCGGGCGCAGACAAATGTATAAATCACCGAGTGACAAGTTCTCGACATCTACTTCGAATCCTATTCAGAAAATAGAGCAGACGATATATAGCCATCGCGGCACATATTCATATTTATGCACGTTACAGCGGCTGTCCGAACATTCTATCCGCGAATGCATCAAAATGCCTTCCGTTACGAAACCGTTCGCCCCCTCGACGTGCAGTAATTTTCCCGCGGAATGGAGTATTTTAGCTCTTAATTCGTCCCAAATTGCTGATATTCGAATCGAGCGAATTTTGCACCACGCACAGAATGGGAAATTTAGGACGACAAAGCTGTGGGCGGACCTCTCTAAGCGTCGCCACGAATTCGCATACTTGTTGTTCGCTGATAGGCGACATTTTATTCGAATAATGAACGGACGAACGATAACACCCGCGCAGCCATTTATTCGCTATGTCATTGGGGAAACATTGTTTCATTCCGATTGGTTGTTAATTTCAACATCGGAAACGAGATCGCTAACGTTTAGACAATAACGCGACGCTTCATATTAGGTTGTAACATAGGAAATGTCCGATTTTTAAGGGTAACTTTAAATGAACACACCTTTTTTTCTAATTAACCCCTTAACCTATTATAAGTACGTGCGAGACTTGTAGTCTTGTATTTGGGCCAATTGTAAATATTACGGGCTTAGCCCGTGGTACATCGGTCGCGATTTGTAACGTGATCACAATCAGTTACATGTTATTCTTGGTCGCTAATTTTGTATTATTGATTTTTGTATAAATGCTAATTATGTTTTTGATTTATGTTATATTTTATTAGTTGATAATAAACCTTATGTAGTATTACATCTACCACAATTATTATTATATATCGGGTTGTAATTACTTATCAAATATTTCACAAAATCAAACCAATTGTATATTACACATACAGTAGTGCGCGATTGGTACAACTTAGGTCTGATTTGCCGAATCGCGGAATGGCTCGAAGGCTGAGCGATCTTGTTTACGTTTTGGATCCAGGCTGTTGGAACGTAAATCGCAGGTTAAGGGGTTAATGTATTTAATCGAAATAAGAACCGTTAGATTCTATACATTTTTGCCAACGGGTTACAAGTTTTCTGATACCTTTTTGGTAAAAATCCACCGTTCTAGTGTTAATGAACTCTAGGACGGTGTCTTCCACATTCGTCCGATTTCTGAAGGTTTTCTCATCGAGGAAGTTGCTTAGATGTTTAAAAAAATGAAAATCTGTTGGTGACAAATCCGGGGAGTAAGGAGGGAGGATGCGGTAACGTTTCATAGTTTAAGGCGCGCAGCTTGTGCATCGTCATCTGTGCCACGTGCGGTCGAGCATTGTCATGCAGCAAAATTGGCCCCTTTCGGTTGATGATTACCGCTGATTTTTCTCTCAATTTTTCGTGCATTTGATCGATTTCGATCCAATACTTTTCGGCTGTTATGGTTTGTCCAGGGTTTAAAAAACTATAATGGATTACACCGGCCATTGACCACCAAACCGTGAACTTTTGTGGGTGTAGAGCAGGTTTCGGCATATGTCGTTGGCTGTTCATCAGCATCTAGCCATTGTGCAGAACGTCGTCCGTTGTCGTATAGAATCCATTTTTCGTCACATGTGACAATGCGATCCAAAAACGGATCTTTTTGGTTCCGAATCAGTAACGAATTGCATATTTCGTAACGACAAAACTTCTGCCGATCGGTCGATTCGTTCGATACCCATTTATCCAACTTCTTTTTTTTACCAATTGAACCCAAGTGGCGTGAAATTGTCATGGCACTTACGTCAAATTTTTGGGCAAGTTCTCTAACCGTTGTTCGAGGATTTTCTTCAACAGCGAGTTTCAAATATGGTCATTGTTAATGCTCATCTCTGGCCTTCCACAAGATTCATTTTCAAGGCTTTCATCTCCGGCTTCAAATTTCTGATACCATCGACGAACTGTACGTTCATTTACTGCATCATTGCCAAATGCAGCGTTGATATTTCGAGCAGCTGTCGATGCATATTTACCACTTTTCCACTCGTATAAGAAAAGGACGCGAAAATTACGAGCATTCATAATGGAAATCAAACGGTAAATTTCTTAGGTTAGATGCACATGCAAAACAAGTGAAGATCGAATTTAACAAAGGAAACTCTGCTCTTGAAGGTACATGTTTTTTTTTGTTTTTTTATTTTTTTTGAGCCTTTGAAACCTCTTATAGGTTTATTTTGGCTATACTGCTTGTACAAAAGGTTAACAGTGTTATATGCTATAAGTGGAGGTTACAATCGTTAAGATATTTGGAAATATATAAACAGGCTTTGATATTGGGTTTGGCAAAAAAGATGTCTGCTTTTAATGGTAGAAAAAACTTTAGTTTGCGTAGCTTCTTTACTAATTTAGCTCTTTGAGAGTCATATAGGACGCACTGCCATAATACGTGGTCTAAGTCCTCGGCGTATACATTGCATTTACAATTAGGATTATTAATGATATTTACTCGGTACAAAGAGCCAGCAAGGTTATAGAGATTGGCCCTGATGCGGCGGTTTACTGTGGAGATAAAGTCCCTCTTGAATTTGATAGACATGTTGTGAGCAAACCACAGGGAGGTTAGATATACATTATTGAACTTTTGAAAGTAGTGTGTGCCCTTAGTTTGGCTTTGTTGAATAAGAAAAGTTGTAGTGCGAGTATTGCCCTTGGATCTGAAGTGGCAAGTAAGGTCGGTAAAGGGGATTTGGGGACAATCGAGTGAGTTAGAAGTTGTGGCAGATTTAGCTAGTGAGTTTGCATCTTCGTTACCGCGCACTCCAATATGCGAGGGGATCCAGACAAATTTTAAGGTAGATGGATTATCTTGACAGAATTGTAAGTATTTTCTTTTGATGTCTAGGATGTAAGAGTTTAATCTAATTTTGAGGCTAATGGAGTTTCAGTTGAATAAGGCATTCAAGGAGTCGGAAAGAATAATGAACGAGCTGTTTCTATGTTGAAGAGCAATGTCCATAGCATCGCATAGGGCCAAACACTCTGCTGTGAAGATTCGCGCTTTACTACCGACACTTTTTTTTGACCGAATATCTAAATCGTAACAAATACAGGAGGAGCCTACGTAGTCAGAGCTCTCAATTTTGCTGCCGTCGGTATAAATGGCAGTAGCTGCATTATCTGTTTGAAGGTACATGTAAAGTATCCCTAGAAACTTTAGTATTTTTGGTCACAACAAAATTTTAAGTACCGATAAACCAAAATCGGACACTTCGTGTGTTACAACCTAATAAAATCGATCTAAATTCGACCATTTCCGAGAAGTCTCACCCAAACCGTGCCTCGCGTACCGATAATCGCGATCTTGGAACATTAAGGTAGGAGGTGGGTAAATACCGAACCTGGCAAAGCGTTAATCCGCGTTGTGCGACGATTCGAGACAGTTTCGAAGCCATTTATCACGGATTATCGAAACTTGGTCGTATCGACGAAAACGTTTCGCGTCGGCACAAAGGGGGACCGGAAACAGAGACAGCGACAGAGGAGCGACGCGCCGCGGCGAGTGTTCCCTCTAAAGGGTGTCTGAACGAGCCGTGCTTCCGATGGGAAACGTCGAAACGCGAACACCGAGGCGAAGGCCGCGTGTTAATTAATGCGACAACCGCGGCACGGTATCCAGTTCGACTAGCGTAACGCGCCTGCATTAATTACAGAAGGGAAAACGGGAGGGATGGAGGGAAGGGAGAAAAAACAATTTTTTTATAACGAATTCCGTCGGCGAAAACATAAACTCTCGTCGCCGGGGTTCGCAATTTTTTTCCTATATAACCTTCCGCCACTCCACCTCCTCGGTCGTAGGCGGAAGGAGAGGGAACGCAGGGGGGCTCTCCTTTAGCGACCGTGTGCGCGCACGAGCACGCTCGATGCGTGCTTTGTGCGACATTTTGCGTTTTCATCGAGGCGTGTGGAACACGAAAAAAGGTAGAAACGAGCGTGCAAGGAAGAAAGAGATTACCAGAACCGTCGCGGTGGCGGTCGAGCCGACGGTGCACCTGTATGGCGCTGGGTTCGCGCGGAACGGGCAAAAAATGTACTTTTTTTTTTTTCGAATAATAAATGACGAATGGGGGAAACACCGTGTAGCCAGCTTTTTTATTTTGCTACGTTCATTCCGTCGGTTGTTCGAGTAAACGGCAGGACGACAATTGTCAGGAATTGAAAATTTAATTTGTTCGTTGATTATACTTTCATAGTACAGTGAATTTGTTGTCGCGGGCCCGGTAACGATGAACTGGATTACGCTGGGAGAAAAATAGAAATTAATACCGGACTTGGAATACAATCGATGTTATTCGAGTTTCTCCGAGTTCTTACATGTTAACTGACACTTTTTATTAACCCTAAATTGAAAAAAATTATACACTTATTATTAGTTGACCTATACAATTTACGATTCCGAACTCATTGGTCGGTTCACAAAAACAAAAACGACATCAGTTTATCATCGCAGCCCCTCGAACCCGAAAAATTCTGCTAGCTTTTATTCTCGAATTTCTAAAATGAGTAAGGGTAGACCAAAATTGAAATTCACAGCGTCGTCGGTGGCTGTGTGCACACGCGTTTCGTTCGTCACGTGGAAAACGCAGCTACGGTCCCCTACCCTGGAAACAATGCTGCCTACGATAGGTACCATTTCCCGTAGGAGAGGAAAGCCGCGCGCAGGAGCGAGACAGGGGCAAGCGGAGAGGGGCGGGAAACGGGTTGGACGACCCGAGAACTTGTACACCGCATTTTCTCCCCTTTCATTTGTGATTTCCTCATTTTCAAGCAGAATCGCGTATATATTCCCGTGCGCGGATACGCGGCAGCGTTCTTTTAACGAACGTTGTCGCGAGAAAACGCGAACGATTCGTTGCATTCAACGGGCGGAATTCCTTATCCGAACGCGCGCACTTCCGGTCGAGATTTATCGCGTACAGTCAGATAGGGTAACCTGCAACAGATGGGCATGCTCGCCACGCTTCTTCGCTGTTTACCACGGGCACAAAGAACGACGAGATTTTATTCGAGGAACGAATGAAAACGCTTAACGATTCATTCGAGTTTCGTTGTACGCTTCGAACTGTGATTTGTATTCCACGAGTAACGAGTTGGAGACTTATCTCTCTCGCGTGGGTGGTTATTACGTACAGGCAGCGTTGTCGCGAAGGAATTTTACACTTTGATTGTTTGTCAAGTGTACAACTTTGTAATAAGCTATTAGGACATCCCATAATTTTGTGCTACAGGCTGTGTCAATATTTAATAAAAAGAATTTACAGAAATTGTATAGCGACAACTAGACCGTGGATCTTTATGTAAAATAAAATCTTCGTGCCCAGAAAAATTGAACCTACATAGGAATTTATTTTATTTTGCAGATATTATAACATGACTACTTTTAGTCTTTTTTATATTTTTACGTATTGTTTGTATTTTGCAGCTTCTCGCACATTCGAATTCCTTGTAAATGCGTAAAGATCCGCAGTCTAGTGATAACTATGTCAGAAAGGTGGGAAAATATTGTAAAATGAGAGAGATTACCTTTTTTTTTTTTAACGTTTAAGGAGTAACACCACCCTAGAGACTGATAGAAAGACCGAACTTTGATAATTGATTTTGAGATTAACGCAAAAGGAATAGGATTTCTTTGTACTGAGTTTAGTTAACATATATTGTAGTATGGAAAAAAATTGTTGTATTATAATTTTAGTACAAAATGGTGGCGACAGATCGAGTCGTCAAAACTGACTTATTTTAAAACTTCTTCACGAGAGGACAGCTTTCTCGTTCTGCATAAAATCTGGAACAAACAACCAACAAATTTTATAATCTACATTATCTATATATATTATCTATATATATTATCTATATATATTATCTATATCTAAATCTACATATAGCCTATTGGATATAGAAGTACACGTAGGGTGTTTTTTTTTAAATGAAATCTTGTAAAAATAGCGCACTAACCCTTTGGCCAAAAAATAAATAGTAAATTTTTAATAAAAACGAAAGTTTACATTAAGTACAAACACCTGTACGCACATCTATAGCCAACAATATACATATCATAGAATTTGTTGGTTTTTCGTTCCAAATGTTATACATAACGAGAAAACCGTCCTCCCGTAAAAGCGTTTTAAATAAAAATCAATTTTGAACGAAATTTGTACGACAATGATAATACAAAAATTTTCGTTTATACTTTAATATGTGTCAAATAAATCCTGTAAAAAGAAATCCTATTCCTTTTGCGATACTCTCAAAATTAATGATCAAAGTTAGGCCCTTTTTCAGCATCTAGAGTGTACCCCTTAAGGGTATGTTTCACATATTAATTTGAGTAGCAGAAGTATAAGTGGCATGAACTTCTAGGACGATCTACTGCATCTTGTACTTATTTTCTGGTAGTACTTTAACCTGCTTTCTATAAACCCAAATCTGACATTAACAAATTGTCTCAACATTTCTTTACGACCCCCTGCGTGTCTTCCCTGCCAGGACCGTGGCCTGATCGTAGGGTGCAGCGACGAGTGAAGTGCTCGAACATCAATCCCCAGAGTCTTCATGTTCCCGTGTCATATTTTTCGTCGGTAGTCCCACGCTGTTTTCAAAGTTGACTCGATTTAAAGAGCCACCTCTTACATCACTCGTCCTTAAGCATCGAATAACCCCGCTGAAGGATTCCGTGGCCCCGTGAACGCGAAGGACATTCCACGGCTCGGTGACCTCGGTTCAGACGGGTCCGCGGATTAAGCGAAATTACACGGATTATCGAATCTCCGCTGTAGCGGCGTCGTGACGCACGTAAAAATAGAACGCTCGCGCCGTTTACGAGCGTATTACGCTCCGGCGTTTATGCACGCGTGCTCGTTCCGAAGGAACGCGTTACGGTCGCGCGTGTGTTGGTTACCACGAGTAAGCGCGTGCACGCATGAGACACGGCTGCCCTCTGATCGCGTTATTACGCGAAGTCTCGTGCTCGCCAGTGCATGAAGCGATTCCCAGACCTCGTCTCCGCCTCTCTTCGCTCCCTTAGCTCCCATAGGTCCTCTCCTCCCTTTTCCTTCCACTCCATTCTCGTTCGTTCCCTCTCTGTCCGCCTTCGCGTTTTTCCCCTGTTCGCCAACCCCACGACTCCCTCTTCCCTCTCGTTTTCTCCCCTCTTTCCTTCGGTTTCGATTCTTCTTCGGCGAGTACAGTTCTCTTCTTGCGATCACACGAAAAAGCAGGAAGAGGATCACCGCGAGAAAGCCAGTAAGGGAAGGGGCCACGAAGAGAGGGAACGGAGAGGCTTCTAAAGGTGTGCGCGTTTGCGTGTGCGCTAACACACGGGCGCATCGGGTTGTTGACTCGGTGCCCATTCAGCATAAAGTGCAATGACTTCCTCCGATGAAAATCTGTATCATCGCCCGAAGGCTACGGTCTTCAGGGTACCGCGACGTTCTCGCCGTTGTGCAGTTCCGGTCAGGGATCCCGAGACGATGCGTCCTCCTGTTCCCACCGCGGACCTCTTTGTTCCCGGTATCGAGTTTCGCGGGAGCTTCATTTTTCGGCCTTTGATCCGCCCACGCTTCCGTTAAACGCGCTTTACGGTTCCTTTGAACGGCTGACAAATATGCCTTCGCGCGACTATTGTCGGCCAGAAGCCGCGACTCGTGGCTGCCTGGCAAAGGTTACACGCCGGACTCGATTATATCGCGAAGCCGCCACTGAAAATTTCTCCGAACGTCGATATCCGTCGATCGATCGTAACGAGAGCCTTGCGCTTATTCGAACGTCTCTGAATTCTTTTTTTATTAAATCCGTGGTGCGAGCCTTTAAAATAGTATCTATCTAGTAGGAAGAGAACCGTGTTTTGAATTCCCTGTAACGTGTAACGAACGTAGAAGAAACCTCGTTAACAGCCCACTTTTTCCTTACCACTCGTTAGAAGCAATCAAGAGTTCCCGCATTGGCAAACAAACACGGGACAATTTGTCCATCCGCCGCCTCCATGGTTCTTCGTCATCTGTCTAGGCTTGGTGGTAGCACTTCGGAGCCAGCTAAACGCGGAGTCGAGCAGCTTGAAAATGTCAGACGTTTCGATTTTGCTCGGTTCTCGGTATATAAATCGTTTTGGCCGACGCTATCGATCCCCGTTGCTTTCGCTGATGCGCAGGGTCGCGAATAATCGCCACCGTGTCTCAACGTGCTTGACGATATGGCCGAACAAGCCAAGTGCTTGTCACTCATTCGACGGTATTTTTGGTACATCTTACATAATCGACCATACTTACGCGGCGAACCCTCCTCCGTTTTCCCTGGCCGCGTCTCGTGCGTGCCGTTCCTCAATTTTTCACGCCGGCTGACTCACTTTGGCATGGCCAGCCTCGGAACGCCGTGAACCACCCGTGCTCCAGATCGCACGAAAGGGTTCGTCTATTGCGGATTTTCGCCACCGCGATATTTTAGCCTTCCTCGTTACTCGAAGGGTACAAACGATCGATGTTATCTTTATTCGACGGATACATTCATTCGGGAATAAAGATATGCTCTTTTGAACTTGTTTTTCTTGGTAACCAAAGTCGACGCAAATTTTACTCTACGCTTTTACCTTGTTTTCGCACGAAGATTCTCGCACGAAAGACCTCTTTCCTGGACGAAGTAAGGTCACTGGCGCGTCCCTTGTAATCCTGACAAATTTCGGGACTGATTAAATTCAGGGAATCTTTCGCGAAGAATTTGTGTTCCGTCAGGGTAGACGGTATACGAGGAATGTTAGGTGACGGGATTGTCTCGTTTGGATTAGGAGCTTAGTAGACTATGAGCTCGCGCTCGGTTTCGATTAAATTACCCACGATATGACTTGTCGCCTCGATTCGAGGACGCTGAGGATACCGAAAGAAGAGAAACTTTTCGTAAAATGATTTTCTTTCTATTGCTCCCTAAAGAAAGTGTACATACAGTTTCCTAAGAGCGTGTCTCGGCTACATTTCTGTGAATGTTTATATATTTGTACAAAATTTTACATGGGTCGAATCTACACCTAAAACACTAATACGCATTTACTTAGTAAGGTGTCCAATCTCCTCCATTAGCAATTATAGCTTGGCACCTCGCCATGCTTTCTATTAATTTTTTGGGGTAAGATGCTGGAAACGACCTCCATATCTTTCGAATTATGGTGTACAATTGCTTTCATTTTGGTGATACGCCTTCATCTTAGTTTGTACTTTATTATGGACCATACATTATACTAATAGGACACCAAGCCTAAAACAAAGATTCATCACTGAACACTGTATTCCTCCAATCACAATCGCTACTTTCGTGAGTCGAGGTCAGATAATTTTTGACAAATTAGTAGAGAGCATGCCGAGACGGTGCCAAGCTATAATTGCTAATGGAGGATATTAGAGACTTTACTAGGTAAACGTGTATCAGTGTTTTAGCACTAATCAGTTTGAAACCACTCTGAAACTAGTTGCATGCGACCATGGATCTAGGTAAAACAAAGATAGTGGAGTAGGTAAAACAAAGAGCGCAAACGGTTTGCAACACTAAAGGTCGATTCAGAGTATACGACACGGACCGTCACGTTCCGGCAACGACCCGTACCGGCACCGACACGACAAAAACATTAAAATACGCGTTTTAATGGAACTATTCACACTTAACCGACACCGACCTGAACGTTCCGTCAACGGGAATAGTGTGAATAGTTCCATTAAAACGCGTGTTTTAATGTTCTGTCGTGTCGGTGCCGGTACGTGTCGTTGCTGGAACGTGACGATCCGTGTCGTATACTCTGAATCGACCTTAATTTCAAATCGCTTGTGCCCGAGTGCGTTGGGCCTTTGTTTTACCTACTCCACTATCGTTGTTTTACCTAGATCCACGGTGGCATGCAACTAGTTTCAGAGTGGTTTGAAACTGATCGGTTGCATCGTGTGCGATCGGCTGAAGCCAAGTTCTTGATTCCCAAATCTGGGGGTGCTACGCTCGAATACCCTCCCATTTTTCGGTCGATCTCTACGCTTTGATTTTATTACAGAATCGATCTATCAATACCCGTATCGATTGCACCTCAAATCCTCCTAAAGAGTGAATCACTCTATCCTCCTGTAGCATCGCTCCATAAAATGGAACCAAGTAACGAGGTTACCTCTTAATCAGTTCCGAACAGTCTAATCAACTCCCGTCTGACATTGATTCGAGCTTTCTTAAAAATTATCGATTGACTGGGAAGTTGGGTTCCGCCTTAGTTGGCTGGAGAGTTCGCAGGTGGCAGGCGGTGTCGGTTGCCAGCCGACGCGGTCGTGTTGGGTAATAAGAAACAACGCGGATTGGCAAATCCGCGGCAAAGTAGCGTGATAGAGGCTGCAGCAATTAGGCACGGGGCACAAGAATGCGCGCGCTGTTTCCTTACCTCTACCAATTACATCGTGCTTTCATCGGAAGGCTACACTCCAATTAGACGGCATAATCTACTTCGCGCGCTAGACCTCTCTGGGAACTAGCGCGCGCGCGCAACAGATTTATTAAACAGCAATTAATCCTTCGCGCTCGACGACATTTCGCGACGTATCCACGATCGCAGACGATTTCGCCGAGCACTCGTCTGTCTTGCAGTCGAAACGATTTTACGCGCGAATTAACCCTTTTACGGCGGCTCGCCGTTTCGTCCTTGATTAATTATTATTTTTCGACAATTACGCGGACACGCAACGTTAATCGAAAAACGGGACGATTAGTTTCAAAGTAATTAAAAGGGCGCGGCACGCTCGGCCCCACCCGTTTTCTGATGGACGGACGCACGTCGAATGTAATGCCAGTTTTTCAGACATTAAAGGCACTCGAAATTTTAAAAATTATCGCATTCACGCATGTCTCGCTCGGATTGATGGTTCAAAGTTTGGGCGCGTATGGTACTCGTCGAGGGGGAGCAAAAAAGTGTTGGCAAACGGGGGTCTGGGAATGACGTTGCCGAACTGATCTGCGTTAGGGATACTTGATACGATGATTCCGAATGTCAAATGTGTCGCGAACAGGTCTTTAACTTTGGTTCCAGCGGACTCCGGATTTTCTGCGTTTAGGATGCGCAGTGATGCGAAAACATGTCCAAAATAAACATAGCTAACTCACATATAGAATTGCTGAATATTTTGCTGAATATAGCACGCAGGTTTCACCGAGTTTGTTTTTAAAATTTTTGTGTACATACAAACAAACGCTGCCTCTTTATATAATAGTATATATATTTATTTTTTTTCTTTATATATAATGTATTATATATGTATATTATATTATATATTATATAATATATATATATATATAATATATATTTATAAAAAATTGTATACTAAGTGATGGAGGGTACGTGGAAGGGATTCCAAAATAAAATATTATTTTTATCTCAAATTAATTTATATTTTCATATTGTTTTCTCTTTAAAATCCTTTAGGTTTATCCGTTAGCTTTATTTCATTACTAGAACATAGGCGACATTTTTCTGCATGCCGTAAAAGTAACGGTTGTGAAAAAAACTATTATGTAGAATTTAGGCCTGCCGTTTCTACCGCGGTCTCTTCGTATCGGTTTCAAGAGGCACCGTCTAACCCGTAGCATTTTAAGTGCGGTCGAGAGTCGAGACCCCCTACTGTGCTTCCTGGTCTCTTGAGATTTTCTTGTACCGAAAATCAGTAAACTTTTACACGTAATATCTTAAAAACTATTTGTAAAAGGGTGTTTATATTCAGCTTGCTGAATTCGTCTTGAAACGTACTATCTATCCATCAAACAAAAATTATATAATCCCATTTGAAAAACCAAACGTAACTTTCATATCTCTGTAAACAATAGTGATAAAAAAAAATTGTTACGACCAATAAATCGGCCCCCTCTTGCCATTCAATTTCATATCAGAAACTTCTTTCGTATCTTTTTAATAGGTTACGAAATAATCGGCTGTCCAGGATTTCGTGGGACATACTGTATATTTGTTTATTTGTCAACTGTCAACTATCTTTGTTTACTATTTGCTTTATTGTGTCAATTTTATAATGGATTATGCCCGTATATATATATATATTGAAATAATTAATAAATAAATCTCGAGTCGCTAGTAGATAATAGAAAAAAGTCCTCGAGTGCAAAGGGTTAAACCGCGATAGGTTCCGTCTCGAAGAAACCTGACGAGTCGCGTCGCTGCGAATAAAAATCCCCCCATTCTCGCATCGTCTGCACGTCGAGCGAAACGCGCTTCATCGTTCTGGAAGTTTATGTAAGTGTCTCTCGCGTCGTGTTCCTCGACGCGGAAACCGAGCAGGGGGTCAAAGGACCTCGGCACCTCGGGACCAGCCTCCTGGAAGAGACTACCGTCTCAGCAATTAAGCGGAAAGATCCGATCCTTCCTAGGTAACGCTTCGCTTCTGCGAATTCTGGTCGATCGAATTTCGAAGACAAGAGGAACTCGTTCGGCCGAGGCGTCGACCGGTTACACGAAAAACGGCTTCTTTGATTTTGTAACGAGGTTACGCTCCGTCGCGTGGCCGAGCATAAGTTGTTCAAACGTGGGCCAATGCTTTCCCAAAGCGCCGTCCAGCTCGATTCCTCGGTTGACTCGACTTTGTTCGAAATCTGCGTGATCTACGGACGATCTCGGGCCGATTATTTCCTCGTAGAGACCGCAGGGTGTAGGTAAAGGTTTCGATTGGATTTAGGTGGCGATAGATGTTGCTTTATTATTAAATAAACGTAACAGAAATAAATTTAGAGTTGAGGGACATTGCGCCTCTCACAAGGGAAGTTTCACATCTGCTGCCTTTGTAGTTGGCCCTCTGGCAGTATTTGTGTTCAAGAGGGCAGTGTGAAACACACCCAAAGCATATTTTTCTTCTACGACGCAGGCCCCGGTTTTCCTATCGAATAGCTTCAAGTTTTAGTTTGAATCTTGAGGCGAAAAGACGTCCTTCCGCGTCCAAGAAATAAATGATAAAATATGAAGATTTACAGACTAAGAATTTCTTCTCTTAACCGATCCCATAATCTAATAATAGACGCAGTAGGGGATGGTAACAGGGCAAATATAGTTCAGGAATGCTTTGAAATAGGTGGCAGGTATCGCGGAGGAATACAATTGCTTTGAGAGCGATGCCAGAGGCGTACATTCCTTTGTCTCAGTTTTGGGTTAATGAATCGTTGTCTGCTAGGACGCTCTAGTATGCTCACCTTAATTTTTATTTGGTAAAACTATCGACTCGTAAACTTCGAGTAGGAATAGAAAAAGAGATCGACGCCAAGTCTGAATTATCGAACAATATCACCACGGTTATGCTCCACGGTGTGTATTCAATATTCCCGAGATAAATCCCGAAGCTGACCAAAAATTTTCATATGGAAATATCGCGTCAGCCCGATAAATTATGCAAAGTAAACCGCCGATATTTTTTATCACCCGATCGCTTCGATATGCAAATCGATAACTCCTCTAATAAATAGTATTTATTGAATACCTTGGTGATCGTTACTCGAACGACCCGTGGCTTTTTGCAACACTCCGATTAGTCTTCCCTTACACCTCTGGCAATTTTCGTCTCGTAAACGTCCCTCCCATCGCTTGATATCCACGCGGTTTTCCTTTCAGCGAGGAAATCGAGGGAGCTCGTCAGGCGATTCCGAAAGGTTCCCTTCTTCTTTCAGGCGCCATTAAAGCCGCGTTCTTTTTTTCGTCGATGTTAATATCCCCGATCCTCCGGTCCGTGTTCGCGGTATTCCAGCGTCGGGCCGATTATTTCCCCGGAGGCCGGAATTGCCGTGTAATTCCTCACTGGCTTCTAAGCCGGCTGTTAATAGGTCGCCGCGGAAAGGTCAGGGTTGACGCTTCGCGGAAATTTGTGCATCGGTGTTTCTTTCGCGCGGGAAAATCTCCCTAAGGATCGGGTATGACTCATCGCCAGCTATCCCAAGTATGTTCGCGATCGTACGCGAGGGAAAGGGCATCGATTGCAGAAATGTTTGCATCGATGAGTCGCGTCGGCGTGCTTCGACGTGTATTTCGTGTCTTCCGCGTTCGCGTGTCCGCGAACATCGACGGGGCCTTCGAGCCGTCCTCTCGTGGAAACGAGGCTTAACACTTCACCCCGACCGCATACTTTTCGCGAGCCGCACGCAACGACGTAGACTGGCGCTTTCCGTGGAAAGGATCGGTGATTAGGATTCTCAAAGTTTTGTAACGCGCGGCTTCTCGTATAGGTTGCCGATGGGGATGCTTGAAATTTTAGCGGTTGCATCCCTTTGAGCGGCCTGATTGAGTCTTGAGTTTGAGTTTATTTAACACTTTCGCTACGAATGACGTACATGCGCGTCCTTTGGTTTTTTAGTCTTTTCAGTCGTATTTAGACAGTCGGTACGATCTAAGCATTCATGTTGGTCTGTTCTTTTGTGTTTAGCGTAACGAGTAGACAATCATATTATATATAAAATAAGTTACCACAAATATATGTTTTTCAAAGTAATCGTATTAGAACATTTGTAAGAAATTTTTCATTAGAAAAAATATGATAATTGCAGCTCCCAGCGAGCGGCTGCTTATTTTCGTCCGCAGCGAAAGTGTTAACGTGAGCAAGAGACGATTCCTTGCATCGGACCGATCAGATACATCCTTTACAGATAAACCTAACTTGCCCTTACACTAGAATAATATTGACTTAAACTTAAGGAGGTGTAAGAAATAAGGGAAAAATTGGAGCACAAACATTCAGCGACCCGATTGAATCGCTCAGTTTCTGGAACAGTTCAAACAGCTTCAAACAGGTCTCTTGTTTACAAACCGTATCGCTATCATTGTATGGAAGTTGCGTGTGGCGCTTCCGACCCCCTCACTCCCATCCACGTTGCTACGAACAGTCGGCTGTTTGGAAAATTCCGAAACGCACTCTATGAAGAAAAGAAATAGTCGTTGGATTGATTTCGGCCATTTCCGGTATTTCTAACCATTGTATAGCAAGCCATTAAATTACTTTTTACACTCCTTACTAAATTTTGCCGTGGGATCCGTTTCGCATTGTTTGAAAAGGTCAAGGCTACCGTGCCACTAAAGAAAAAAATTACTCGCGTTAAGCCGAATAATTGTTTACTACGTTTCGAAATATCGAGATGGCATAACTCGTCGGGGTCTCGGGGTTCGACCTCTCACCCCCGTTACGTAATTCACCGGTCTTTTCTCAGGGGGGTCTCTTTTCTTCCCGATGATTTACCCCCAATACCGCGAGAAAAAGAGAAGGGAACGCTCTGAGCACCGCCGGCTCCGGAGTTTGCACTTGGTCACGATTTCAGGGCGTTTCCTTTGTGTTTCCACGCTCGAGATGAGGCGGATGTTGCGGAAGGAACGGGCGAGAGGGGAGGGGGGCGGCGAGGAGGAGGATCGCGGGGCCTCCGGCTTCAAGGGTTGGAGGTGAAGGTGGAGAGGCCACTTCAAGTTGGTTTCTAGCCTAGATTCGACTACTCCGTGGGTGATCCGAGGTTTTAATTAGGATCCACCAGCGAGGCACGATGCCGTTCTTCTAAGACTAATGATCCTCTCTCGTTTCATTAATAATCCCCCGCGCGAACCGAGTGTCATTTTCGTCTTGAGCAGCGTCGCATGACAAAGCAACGCTAAAGCTTGTATTCTTAACGTTCGTTCGTTGCTGGACGCGGTCTGTCGCGCGTTAATTAACGCTTTGCCAACGGACCGAGGCGATCGACGACACTCTTATCCGTAGATAAATTCCGTACCAGCGAAAAGATCGCTTCTGAGAAAATTGATAGAACCCGAATCGATGGCGCTACACGAAACACTCGGTTTCGCCGGTATCGCATCGCATTAGAATTTCAAACTTCCATTTGCATTTCTCATCGCTTGGCAACAGTCCATACCGAGTTTCAATACAAGTCTCCGCTTCGTTTTAGACCGCTAAGACGGATGGGGAATTTTCGAAGGATATAAATATGTAAGATCAATTATGTTGATAGCCTTATGTGGACTCTTTCGGGTCGAGAGACCCGATCGAGTGTCGTCGGATGGCCTACTTGCGTCCGAGGTGGCGGTTCGGAATTATTTTGTCGAGGAACGATCATTTTTGCTCGCGTTGCGAATACAGTATCGTCTCGAAACAGGTATGCCATTCGGCTTGACTTTGTTCTAGAGCAGGCCTAGCCAACTCAAATACAGCGGGCCGCAACTTTAGATAAACATATAAGTTAAAAAATAACACTAACAATATGTTAGAAAATATAATACATATATATTTTCGTTGTTCCACTCTCCTCTATTACTAAGAGCAAAAATGTGTGGATTGCTTCTTTATTCATTTATTACATAACTGTATTCAAATTACAAATGAACGTTACTGATGGTTGCCTATTGAAACCGATTCATTCGGTAACATTTGGCGTTCGTAGATATCAGATATAGAATTGGAGTTCGTAATCGCACTTGCGCATTAAAGCAATGACACATGCAAATTTTCATTTATATCAAGTACTGTAGTTATTTAATACTTTCGCTACGGATGAAAATGAGTAGCCGTTCGCTGGGAGCTGCAATTATGATATTTTTTTAATGAAAAATTTCTTACAAATATTCTATATATGATTATTTTGAAAAACATATATTTGTGGTAACTTATTTTATATATAATATGATTGCCGAATAAACAAAATGGAAGGTGAAAAATAATAAAAACTTATTATTTTACATCCGCACATGGCAAGGGCTCAGTTGGATGCACATGTGCGTCATCCGCGGCGAAACTGTTAACTAGCAAGAACTGTTACAGTTGTAACTCTTTTTTTGAATGGATATCAGGTTCTTCGGATGAGAGTACGTGCAAGGATTTGTTCAGGAAACGTGTCTTAATTGGTCCTCTAAATAAAATGTATAAACAGCATCAGATTGATTCCATAAGAAGCGGGGCAGTTCCGAGGCTAAAAATATGTTATTATTAAAGGGGGTTCGCCGTGGAAAAAGGTGATGAACGCCGATCGAGCGGCACTCGGAATTTTTCCCATCCTTTGACTCTCGCTACGCTCGTGTACGCGAATGAAATTCTTCGACGTGTAATCGATAGAGCTGCCGACGAAAAACGTAAACATTGGAATTACCGGTTGGAAAGGAGCCGCGTCTCCCTTTCGAATCTCTTGCAGGAGCACCCGGGAGCTCCTCGATGCCCCCTGCAGCTCATCAGACAAGCGAGAGCACGTTTTAAGGGGTCGCGCGCCGTCCTGACCGACCCTAAACGACCTTTAATGCGACCTTTCCACCGATAAAAATTGCGTCGGTTTCATTTGCATAGCCGTTCCTCTGATCTTTAAAGGGATATGCCTTTGAAATTCAAAAGACCTGTAGGAACTATAACATATTTTCTCACTCGTTTCGCCAGTAGCTAGGGAATGAACTGAAAACAAAAAATTGTACTTCAGCCTACTGTGAACCTATAGAAGACATTAAAGGCCCTGTTTACACGTGAACCGAGCGCGATCGGGTTCGAGCGACCAGAGAATCTCTTTAAAAACCTCGGTTCGCTTGCAAGGAGCGCGTGGCGTTAGTTGCATCGTCGTCACGGGTGCATGTGCACAGGTAGCCGAGCGAACGGACGCTCTCGGTGCGCGCAACCGACGACTATATTTACACGCATGCCGCGTTCAGCTGGAAATTTTTTTCTTACGATAAAAAGATCCCAGGGTGCGAGCAGGTTGCCGTGTTTCGCGAGGGTTGGCAGGGGTCGACGAGAGAGAAGGACACGAACGCGATGGAATGGTCAGGACGAAGAGGAGGGCCTCGCGGCACCCAGCACGCGATCTCGCGTGCTCGTCCAACCCTTGGAATCTAGGGGTTCTCAACTTCCACCTCGGATCAGATTCCACCGATAGATTCGAACGGAGGCACAGGCGGGAATTTGTTCAGGGGATCGATCTCGATCGGGTCTCATCGACGGGGGTTGTTGCTGGTGAGAGTACGAAGACGTCGATCGAACGAGAGCTGATGGGAATAGTAGGTCATCTCGCGAGTTCTCAACTTTTTTTTTGGCTAGGGGTTGGTATCGGGTTGCTTCAACCCCATCAGACCTGGAGAACATTGTACTCTTCCGTTCTCTTGAACAATTCTTTTTAAATCGAAGTCTCATTTCTCGTCCACTCGGTCCATCCATTAAAAAATAATTCGTGTTTGATTTTTAAAAACGAGTCACGTCCAAAGATGTTAATATTCCGTCACGATTTTATAATGGAAACATTGTCGACGCTTCGTATTCGCCCAACAACCGTGAACGATACGATTCGACGCAATTTCGAAGCGTCGCAGACGAGAATAAAATTCCCGAGAGGAAAACAGAAGTTATTTACGACTCGAGTCGATACGCGTAGAAGTCTTTCACGCGCATTTTTCAATACAGTCTCGGTCGCTTCAATGAAAACGCTCAAACGTACTCTTCTATCTTTTTTTTTCCACCGGTGTCGATCGAGGCCTCGAATCAGCCTCGTAAGAGCCGGTTCGAATACGGAACCCTTTTGGTACCGGAGCCCCCGTGGCATCATTGATTTTACGCAAATACGCAATCACGGTCACAGAAAACGAGGCGTCGCGGCGCCGTGGCTGAAATACCATCGGTGGCTTGATTTTTAATTCGTCCTCGAGAAAGGGGACGATTCATTGACCACACCTCTAACCCTTTGCTAGCAAGAGCGTGTTTTTCAGCGAGTTCTTTTCAGAAATCGGGCTAGTTTAACGGATATCACCGCCCCTGGTCGGCGTTCGTCTGCACTGTCGCCCTCGTGTGTGCACACTTTTACGTAACCCTCTCCTCTGCCCCCCTCTCGCACATCGCGGAGAGGCGCATTCTCACGGGCAAACGTATTTGCGCGTTTATGTACATGAAAGCACGAAGTTGCTGATATGTAAATAATAGCTGCTGCAAGCTACGGTTACGAACAGAGAGAAAGAGAGGGAGGGGAGGGTATGAATATAGCTCCCTCTCCCCTTTTCGATTGCCTCTTCTCCTTTTCTTCGATACATCGAGAGTGCCTCTCCTCTCTCGTTCCACTCGTGTACCATTCTCGTTTTATCCCCCTCCTCTCTATAATTACTTCTTTTTAATTTTTTTTTAGCCCTCTCTCGCTCGCGATACATAAGTATCCCATCGGTTTTCCCGCCCGGTTTCTGTTACTCCCGCTCATCTTCGATCTGCTCCGCCAGTCCTCTTCTCTTTCTTTCCTTTTTTTTTTTTAACTATTACCTACCATCCTCGTCTCTTCGCTGCACTCTGGATTCTTCGTCGCGGGTTGTGTGTATTTTCCTCCCTTCTTTTTCTTTTTTCTTTTATAACACTGTCCTCTCTCTCCCCCTTTCCCTCCTCCTCGAGCTTCTGTGTCGGTGGTTCCCATCTCACTCTTTGTCACTACCCGCACGGAACTCCACGCCGTGTGTTTCTCGCGGTATATCGCGGGGCGAGAGTGTACGTGTAAGCGTGCGCGGGGATGTGTGCGTGCTCCGGCCGCAAAAGGGAAAAGGGGGAGAGCTCCCTGTAGACAATAGGCTGTTGGCTACGGGCGACGACAATGTGCCGGCAGCCCTGAGCAAGAAAGAGGGCCCTGGCTTCGTCTCGTCTGCCTCGCTCTCGTTTCTTCTCCTCCGCGGCTTCCTCACTTCCGTTCCGTCTCCCTTTCGGCTCTTCACCGGCCCCTGAGAACCCTCGAGGTGGTACAGCGTACATCAAAATTAAGGCACGGCCAATTAAAGTCGCGCCAAACGCGCCCTCCGATCCCCTCATGCCGTCCTCCTCCACGCCGGCTGGCGACGTCGTCGACGACGAACGTCTCATACCCTCTTCGCCGAGGAAGAGTACCCCGGGATTTTCGCGAAAGAGTCGGCGCGGTATTCAACGCCCGTGAAACGATGTTTCAAGAATCCATGTAGCTCTTCGGTAAACTTCCGAAATCTCCGTGCGTGTAACGCGAAAGTCCGACGGGATTTCGCGTATCCGTCGCGCAGGTAATTTCAGTAGTTTTAATATCGTATAGTTTTGAACGATGAAATGATTGCTAGTTTGGTAGTCAGCTTGTTAACCCTTTGCACTCGAGATCTTTTTTCTAGTATCTACCAGCGACTCGAGATGCTTTCTTAGCATTCTATTGCCACGAATGCTAGGATTATATTGACTTCGAAAATGAGATCCTTAAATTGAGATTTGAGAATCAGGTCACCTTTGCCTCAACGATAATCATTTTTATCGTTGACACTTCGAGTTCCAAAGAAATTTAAAATTCAAAGATGTCTGAAGAAAACCTAATGGTGACTGAGAGTCACCTCTCGAGTGCAAAGGGTTAAATAAACTAGCGTTAGAGATACGTAAAACGGTATCACCACCATCGTCCTCTTCGACCGGTACAATTGAGATCAGCCTGTTCCCGGAACAATTTCTCGCCTTTTTTCTCGATGAAATCCGCCCCGTTCCCATTTATTTTCATTGAAAGACAGCCTTCCATTTAACCAACTCCAAAACATTCCGACGATCCACGTGATTTTTTTCTTGACCGTAAGAGAGGGGATTGGAGGGCAGGGAAAAAGTTGCTCCGTTATAATAATGCTGCGAGCGTTATAGAATCTGCAACTCTTCTAAACTCGTCACAGCGAAAATCGATACACGCACAGGGCGGGAGAGAGAGAGAGAGAGAGAGAGAGAGAGAGAGAGAGATATCTCCTCTTGTGTACGTACTAGTTCACAGTCAATTATTGGCGTTTAGCTGACATATATACATCTACATATGCATGCATGTACAGGGGGTTGCGTTTTAAATCTAACCTAGAGTTAACCCTTTTCCCGGCCAGCCTATCGTTCGATCGAAGAGGAAACAATGCCGGGAGTATCGCGGGCCAATTGATTTTATTTTTCCCTCCCTCACCTCGTTAATCGATGCTCCGGTGTGCTCGCATTATCTTTTCACCCCTCGATCCCGTCCCTGATATATCGGGATTCCCTTCGGTTCTGTTTAGAGGCTTGATTCATCATATCCATCGTGGTCGGGTTCCTGTCACGCGACTACGACTGCTCTTTCCGCCCTCGAGGGGGCGGAATTTTCAATCTTCGACTTTCCCCTGTCAACGACTCCTGGTTACGTTATAATCAGGCTTCTTTTACGTGACTCCGATATCCGATCAATATTTCCCTCTTCATTTCACTTGCGCAATTAATGATAATTAGCGTATATTCGACGCAGCGTGGGGAATATTCGACTCCCTCGTGGAACCTCCTAAGGTGGATATTAGAACATCCGCTAAGTAACATAAAAATATCTTTCTCTTAGATACGATTCAAGCAATAGATAGTAATTGCGAAGCTCGTACAACCCCCACCCCTGTTTCCAATTCTCTGCCAAAGAGAACTCGCATCGATGAAAGCACACGTTTCTCAGACTTACTTTATTCTCCTCTCCGCTCCGTGAATTTGTTTGATCCTCGAGTATACGTACGTCGAATCCGATATCAGACGTTCTTTTATTATCCGTTTTCAAGAGACCAAGAAGCGAAATTTCGGTGTTCCGCGGTGGCCACACGTTTTCCCGAGTCCGCGACACGAGGTACCCTGCCCCCCCCCTCGAATAAAACGATCCACACGGGTTCCTTTCACCGGTTCCTGAGGCCGTCGCTAATGCTCCTAGTTACTTTTTCTTTTTCACCTGCCAGCGGGTTTCTGATCTTCGTGCAAACCTCTCGAGAGCAGCGACAGGCCATGCAGGGCCGTACTTGGCGCAGGGGGGGGGGCAAGCTCCTTCTCTTTCCGTGTATGCCCTCTCCCCCTTGGCCCTCCTCTGTTCTTCTTCTTGCAGAGGCTCCCAACGTGCGTGTGAGCCGGTTAGAGGTGTATGCACGGGCAAGGTACGAAGGGGGTAGTCATCTTCTTTTGAATCTCGTGAAACTCGCGCCCGCCTTTGTCTCACCCTCGTCCAAGTGCAGGTGGTTGGGGCGACAGGGCCGTACACTCAAAAGCACTTGGAAGAGAAGAGTAGACGAACGAGAGGGAAAGAAGCCGAGTGAGGACAGAAGAAGGGTGCCTCGGGGACAGGAGCTCGGGGAGAGAGCGTCTGTCAATATTGGAAATTACATGCAGTCTCGTGCTACTTTCACTGGCCAACTGAATTATTCAGAATAATCGTGGCTCCTCCGCGTCCGTAGGGATGATACGTCGCGGGGATTCACGCGCCGTCGACTTGTTCCCCGGGAAAATTTCATTTCCTGGATTCGTCGCTGGGACGCGACGGTGTTTAACGTTCCTCTTGCTAATATCGCCGATTGCCGGGGAACGTTTCGGGCCAGGACGGTTTGTCCTCGTTGCCCGTGGCTGGTACAGACTGCCTCAGGAGTGGCGCAAACCGTGGTCGTTTACTATTTGTACACTTCCGGTATTTTCTTTACTTCTTCCGTTTAAAATAGCGAAGTATCCCCGGCTCCTTTAATCGCGCGCTTCTTTAATTATACATTTTTGGATACTCTGTAAGTCGCACCGAGCCCGAGTTTTGTGCTTCGTTGTCCCTTTCCCGGGGATATATTTACGCCAATGTTGGAGGTTTCGCGAAACTGCTGAACCGCGAGGAATCGCCAGGCAAGCATTCCGCGCGACCTCACCTGCGCTCCTCGCGCCCGAAATCGGAGCGCAATTAAACGCAACGTAATTAAATCCCGTGCCAAAATCCACTCGATAAAAGTACAGTATATCATCCGCCAAACACCATCGATGGAGAACCAATGAGTTTCGGTTTGGTCCAAGTATACAACGCCCGAATGTTTGAGAAGCGTCTCGATCAAATGAAGTTTGCTCGGTTAGAGAAACTGGCATAGAGGAGTTCGAAGGACGAAGGTCCTTTAACCGAAGAAAGAGCACCTGTGCGAAATAAAAGTCTGCCGTTGTAAAGATACTTCTCAAATTTTTCTATCGGAGGTTTTTAATTCGGTAAAATAAACAATCGGTAAATTTTTAATGCACTTTCGATGAAGAACAAAAATCGTTTCTCGATTAACACTTTCGCTGCGAATGACGCACATGTGCGTCCAACTTTGTCCTTGCTATGTGCGGATATAAAATAATAATGTTTTTATTATTTTTCAGTTTTCATTTTTTTTTGTTCGGCAATCATATTATATTAGGGGGACCGAAAAGTAATATCGTTTACATTAAATTTAAACAAATACATTCTTAATAAGTTTCTATTTATAAGTAACTATGTAATCACCCCTTGTTGTAATCAGCCCCTTTGCCGCTTAACCCTTTTAGTGCCAGGCGAAAAAGAGGTGCTAGGGTTTGGGAAAATGCTCATAAAAACCAAATAAGAAACAATATTTACGTGATTTAACAAGCAGTATATTAAGGACGAAATAGAGAACAAAAAAATGACGCTAGTTTTTCTAAATTCATTGAAAATTATATAAATGACAAAGGTATAAAAGATCACGAAGAAAGTAAAAGTTGAGTCCTCTTTTACAAAACGTATTTGCACATACAAAAAGTCATCTTTTCATCATAATTTTTTATAGACCATTTATTACAAAGTATATACTTTGCATTTTCAATACATTTTGTAACAAGATAAATAATATTACATAACAAAAATAAAAAATAACTCGAAGGTACATGGTAAGTGCCGAACGGATTATCTCTTCCGAAATACGTAATTGTTATAGCTAATATAACATTGCTGAAACAAAAAAAAAAACGAAAAACTATTTTTTTTTTTAATTCTCTCGTAATGAAATTAGACGATTTGTAACGTACTATAAATTTGTTTTGAGATAGAGTTCTCCCCCAATGCGAATAGTAAAGCGTTACAAGGCGCGGGCCGATATATCGGCTCTGGCACTTCTCGCCAGTGCAGCGAGGACCGATATTTCGGCCTCCGGCACTAAAAGAGTTAATGTGGAAATTTTTAATGCAAGAAAATCACTGAGCTGATGAATGATAAATAAGTATCGAGATTCGCAGAAACGACATTACTTTCCAGTCCATCTAATGTATAAAATAAGTTACCACAAATATATGTTTTTCAAAATAATCATATTAGAACATTTGTTAGAAATTTTTCAATAAAAAAAAATACCATAATTGCAGCTCGCAGCGAACGGCTACTTATTTTCGTCCGCAGCGAAAGTGTTAATAGATCGCATGGAGACGTACAGACAAGAAACAATATCGAAGTCGAAATTAATATCACCGACCTCCTGGTTTTCATCTGACCGATGTTATCCTCGCGTCACTTCTTAAAATGTATACGCTCGGTGTATACATATACACGGTATAGACTCGACGTTGCGGATACATACGTTCATGAATACAAAGTACGCGAAGTTTATAAACACTGATTACATTGACCATGAGCGACGCGAACCACAAACCCAGAACGGAACGGCAACTCCTGTCAGTTCCCTTTAACGCGGCGTATCGCGAACCGCGTTCCATGAAAAACCATAATTAATCGGCATGGGAGCGCGACAAAGTTTTACGTGCTCGCACCGCGCCTCGCTTTTCTGCCAGTAAAACTTTCCGCATTCGTTTATTTTTTTCGATTATTAATATGCGGACACGAGCTAATTATAACTAGGGTATGGACTCGGCGTACACATTGGCCGAAGATGTGTTTCCATTACAGCGAAGTTCGTTGGATCTGTTGCCAAACATTCGCGTCGCAACAGCGTGGCATTCTTCGTGGCACAGTGGGCAGCCGCGACGAAGAATAGGAAGAGTTCACAGGGAATAGATTTTTATCCCTTGATGGATTTGAAAAATAAATACGGCGCGCTCTAGGTCGATTTAAATAACTCCCCATTTGCACCGATGCATTCGGCGAAATTTAAAAGGATCTATTTAATAGTAATTATTAAAGCACGGAAATTTAAATAACTTCTCATTTGCACCGATGCGTTCGACGAAATTTAAAAGGATGTATTTAATAGTAATTATTAAAGCACGAAAATTTGTCTACACGTTCCTGTCTTCGTTTGGAGTAGAACTATACCGCGACCCAATTACCAAGACCACGTCGTACACAACTGCCAGTTTCAAAGTTTCTTTCATCCGTCACCGTAGACACCCAGACACCATGCGAGAAATATCGTTACGGTACCTGTACTCGACGTATCGATACGAATCGTCGACGAGCGACATCGCGTCACCGCGATTAATCGGTCATTAATTCCCCGAGCTCGATCGAGCGTACGCGATACGTTTGAAACAGCGAGGCGGGCGAATCTTCCCGCGAAATCATGGAAGCTTTCGCGGCTTTGTCGCGTCCTCGGTGAAAGAGGAGAGCCCAACAGAGGGAAAGAGAAGAATGGCGCGGAGAGCGAGAAGGGAGGGTGAAGGAGTCTCTGAGGGCGACAGGGCGTGTTCTCGTTGGGTCTCCTCCGTGGACGAGTAGAACGAATGTGTCTGCGAGTTGGCGGAACAGAGATCGAATCGCGTATTCTCCGTGGCGAAAGGAGAGGGCACCTCCGCCGCGAAGGGAGAGGGCACCACTGCCGCGAGAGCGACAGAGTCAAACGCGTAGAAAGGGCGCGGAGTGAGGGAAGCACGGTGAAGGGAGAAGGAGAAAGGAGCCCCCCAGCGGATGGAGAGAGAGAGAAACGTAGAGATGGTGAACGCCGGAGCGAGAGAGAGAAAGAGAGGGGTGCACGCGTCACACCGGCCGCCGCGTCGCGTCGCGTCGCGTCACTCAAAGCTCGGGCCATGGGAGCGAGGAGGTTCGAGAGGAGGCAGCAGTCAGTTCTCAACTGCCTTTCTATGCGGCAACCGTTGCGAGCGCGGCTTAAGCCCGGATCACGCTGGACTTAACGGCTCGCCACGGAGAACCGGCCTTTCCTCTGCCGCCGCTCACGCTCGGGACGGAGTAGTGTCGTATCCCGAGGAAAGCTCGAACCACTCGACCAACACCACCGACACAGGGACCATCAAATCGCGTGTCACACGCTCTGTCACACATAGAAACTATGACTTCCACGAGTGCCTTCCCGTCGAAGACGTTCCCTCGCCTAGTCTCCCGCGTTTAAAAGCCGCGGGATTTTCGCCATTCGTGTGCCTTGTGTGGGATTTTTGTGAACCGTTCGCCGGTTCGGTTGTCAGTCGATGTTCGACCGGCGTCGCCGTTTTTCGCGCGACAGTGATCTTCGCTAAACGGGAGTGAGTGCAATCGAACAGAACCACGTGGTCCAACGCTTGGATTCCGCGTGCTATAGTGAAAATTTCTCGTTCGAGGTGATCGTTGACCGGTCGTCTCGTTTACAGTGATACACAGTAACGGCGGAACGGAAGGGGGAGTTCCTTTCGGTGTTTACTTTCTCGTCGAACTCTGTGACTTTGAAAACCATGATATCTAACTCGTTACTGTCGTGAGGACAGGCGGGAGTGACGGACGCGAAGCGGTTACTTCGGTACCGGTTTGCGAATTTTTTTGTTTGTTTCCGTTCCACGTGAATAATATTTGGTGCGCGCGCGCGTGCGTGGCCGTGTTTTAAGTACAGGATACACTCGGTGGACACACCGTCGCGATAAATGCTCGCGTCTCGAAAGGCATCGTTGCTCGGCTGAGTGGGAAGGATCGCGGTGAAAGAACACGCCGAAGGAAATCTCAGCGTCGAGGAAATATGGTTGTACTCGAGCTGGAGACCGTGTATGCCCAGGCAGCACCCCATACGAAATTGCTGAACAAGCGTTTCGTAGGGGCACACCACTGGCTGGGCCCTCTGAAGGAGGCTCTGGTCGCTAGACTAGCGGCTGACAAGGTACGGACTCGATTCATTGCAATTTACACGAGATATCTAGTCGATTAAGACGATCCATCGTGCCTGGCGCCATGATTCCCGACGACAGTGGCCCATTTCCGTCGGGAAGTTTGCTGAAATTAGTCTATACTAATTTTTGTTACTATGTGGGGTTTCGCCAAGTGTCTTCTTTACATATTTCTTTTTCTTTTATTATTATACTTTACTTTTATTATTTTATTCTTATATTTTTTTTCTGCACTAATCGAGTGCACGCAAACTAAAGCAATCTTTATCGATCTTAACGCATCTTAAGCGGGAAACGTCCAAATTCGTTAAGGTCGATTTATATTATCCGTTCAGACACGACACGTTTCCGATCAGTTCGGTTCCGACAAATATTGTTTTTTGTTATTAAACACGAGTGTTTATATCAGGTTGTCCCGAATGTTTCTTTCGCGAGTTGCACTCAATTATCTTATGTGGTCATGTTTATATAAATAGACAATCCAATTTCATAGATATTCATGTTGTAACAGTAATGGAGCAAAATGAATCGTGCACAATTCAGTAATGTAACATAAAACATAACATTATATAACATAATGTAACATGTAACATAAAATATTAATATTAGTATTAAACATAAAACATAAAATATTGTGCATCTATTACTTATTAATAAAGCGAAAGAAACTTTTGGGATAACCTAATATATACCGAAAAGGTCGATTCAGGGTATACGACACGGTCCGTCACGTTCCGGAAACGACACGTACCGGCACCGACACGATAAAACATTAAAACACGCGTTTTAATGGAACTATTCACACTTAACCGACACCGACCTGAACGTTCCGTCAACGGGAATAGTGTAAATAGTTCCATTAAAACGCGTGTTTTAATGTTTTGTCGTGTCGGTGCCGGTACGTGTCGTATAGTCTGAATCGACCTTAATGGATAGGTTCAAACTAGACATGGCGTGAACTGCTACTTTTGAATCACTCGTGATTCAATCACGTTCATTCTCAATCACGATGATTTTTCACAGTGACTCGTGATTCTTCGTGATCGTTTCTGATTGGTAGAGAACATTCTTTTCACTTTTTACGAATTATGTTGTTGTTCTTAGATTATATGTGTATTATAATATGGTCTAAAAGCAATGTTAATATAATTCTAATACAATTTAAATTTGACTCATTTGTAGTTTCTTGAATTTCCGCTAAGGGGAGACAGTAAGACACTAACGATACAATTAATATGAACCGCTTCTGAAACGCCATTTTCCGGATCACGGTCGTGATCGAAGTTTAATCACGACTGCGATCGTGATTGTGTGATCGCCGTGAAAAAATCACTGTTAGTGATTTTTCACGCCATCCCTAGTTCAAACGCATTCCGTTTCAGACATACGACGACCGACATTCTCGAAAAGAATAATTTGGATATTTTCATTCTAAAAGGTACATTCGAAACGCTTTTTGTTCCGTGGACGACGACAAACGCATGGCTCGAAAATTGTCGGCGACGACAAATGGCTGGTTACCGGTACACCAAATATTGTGGATATTTATAAGCGTATAGGATTCCTGCACGATGCACTCATCGGCTGGCATTAGACAAAAACCGTTTCATTGAGGACTTCGGGCGGAACTCTGCCGCACGAATGTTATTTATAATGCGAACTGTTGACTAATCTATTCGTCGCTAGTGTAATGGACATCTCGGACCGGCGAGGAATTCTCGTTCAATTTTAACCCCTTCGCGCTGTGTTTCGCTTTCGATACAAGCTAGAGATCGTACCTATAACACGCGTCATCTCTGGTCCGCACATGGTAAAACCCGTGAAACATTAATTGAATCAATTAAATTTTGGAGAGATTTCCGATTACATTTATAACGTTATTACGATGGTTTTGTTTTCCCTTCGAGTGACTTGTTCTTTGAGCCTGGCGCGCTAAAGTGGTTCCTTTGAATTCAGTTTGTCCACATTGGGGAAAAGTAGATCCACGTAAAGGAAAAGAAAACATTAAGCTTTTAACTTCTATGCTCAAATATAATAGAGGGCGGTGACGATATTATTTTAGATTCTCGAGTCAAAGAAAATAATTGAGATATATATTAGGTGGACTGGAAAGTAATGTCGTTTCTGCGAATGTCAATTCTTATTTATCATTCATCAGCTCCTTGATTTTTATCGATCTGGCGTTAAACATTCGCACACTAGATGGCAAAAAGCTGTTGACAACGAGAGTGATTACATAATTTACTAAAACTAGAAACTTATTAAGAATTTATTTGACTTCGATGTAAAGAAAATGACATTACTTTTCGGTCCCCCTAATGTATAAACCTTTTAGCTTAATAAATCGGAAGTCGGGAATTTGAAATAAAAATTCTCGAAACCATCGATCAAGCTGTTGTTTGAAGTACTAATGACTTTCTTCGCGATTAAAATCGAACGCGTTCGTGTTATTAATAGTCGAGACAAGCTTTTCTTTTAAACACAGGATGATTTCAAGAAAGTAGGACAAGTTGGTGCTCATTTGCGAGCACGGATACAAAAAAAAAAAATGGATGCAGGGAAAAAAAAAGAAACGTTGAATTCCGCGACGGCGACTATCCTTTGACGATATAATTTTGTTGTTTGGTGCAGCGGTGCGATATGCACTTGGACTTGTTTTCTTTTTAAACGTGGCTATGCATTTTTAATTTGTAGATCGATTCACCTCGGCATTTCGCGAATGAAAGTATTAAGGGTATCGCGATTGAAATCGCGAGGCTCTCGATCGATCGATTTGATGGGAAAATAAACTGAAAATTGAAACGCCGAGAGTGGAGGGGATGAAATTCATTCTTTGAATAAATATATCTGCATTCGTCGTAAATTCTCGCGAACTCGAATTCGAACGAATCGCAATGAATAATTATTGTTTCCTACTACGAGAAATCATAATTTTACGAAACGTTCGTTCGAGCCTGTTGACCGAAACGTACGATAATAAACACGAAAAGGTCCTTCGGTATGTATATCGAGCGTATTCCATTAAACAGAAAAGGCGAAATTGCCTGGAGCGTGGAGAGTCATCGGCATAATAAATTTCTATTTATTATCGTGCGGTTTTCGTGCGTTTTCATCGCGAGCAGAGGTTGGCACGGGAGACGATCGATCACGCGTGTGCGTACGATAATCGCAATTGTATTTTTTTTCTTTTTTTTGCCCCCGCCCAGCGGGAAAGTTAATGAAATAACCGGGATCGTTACCATCCAGTTTTCGAAGCGCTGTGGCCGGCACTGATTGCTATCTGTTGCACACCATTTTCGTTAAACGCGCAATGAAAAGTTCTGCTATTAAATATTAAACTTTTGCCGTGTTAATGGCCCCCTGAACGGGTGTGCGGGTGCGTACGTGTGTGTGCTCGCGGCGTATACCAACTGTATTAGGTCAGGAACATGCATATGCACACCCCGCTTCACTGGATATATCCGACCAGATATAATCGAGTAACCTGCTTCAACCTCGAATAACACGCGTGTCCCGATTTTAAAAACTACGCCTCCGATAAAACGCGGAGGGGGGGATGGGGGGTCTGCGTTGGTCCATCAGGAGTCCACGCGTCAGCTAATTATCACACGTAATTATCTGAAACGCCAAACCGAAGGAATCAAGTGGATTTTATTTGCGAAATGTCGCGTTAGAAAAAGAATGTTTCTTTTTTTTTAATCAGGTCGTGTAGTTTGTCCATTTCATGTAGTCGAATGTCAACGTAGTTCGAAGCATACTTCTATCGCCATTTAATACCATTTTTCCCGCAAACAGTCTCAAACAGAAACCTTGCTGGTATCTCGTCTGTTATCCGAAATTTCTGTCTAGATAAGAATTTTCCCCATCTCTGTCACGTAATTATCTGTAAACGCCAAACCGAAGGAATCAAGTGCATTCTATTCGGAAAAGGTTGCGTTAGAAAAGGAATGTTTTTTCTTTTTAATCTGGTCGTATAGTTTGTTCATTTCATTTAGCCCAATGCCAACGTAGTTCGAAGCGAACTTCCATCGCCATTTGATACCATTTTTCCCGCAAACAGTCTCAAACAGAAACCTTGCTGGTATCTCGTCTGTTATCCGAAATTTCTGTCTAGATAAGAATTTTCCCCATCTCTGGAGCATTCGTGGGCTCGTTGTTCCTGTTAATCATCGAGCGTCTCGCGAACTTCCTCTTTTGAATCGTCGCGCGCCATCCCCCTCGTTTTCTCGTTCCCTTTATCGATCCCGGGGGCTGAATCGAAGAAACCGCGGCGACATTCGACGAACCAATTTTTTTCCCTACGGAGAAATACTTTTCGAGGACAAACGCAAGCCCGCGGTGACGGGGGACCGGGAGGACTTCTGTAATGGTAATCGGAACGCGAGGAGTATATTTTTTTTTTGTCGGAGAGGATTGCGCGGGCGTAACGTGTCGCTGCACATCGACTGATTTGCGGTCCCGGGCCTCCAAGTCTCGTTCCCCTTTATATTCGAATGCTTCAGGGCGAAAAGTAACCGTTTACCACGACCTTTCTCTCGCTCCACCTCCCCCCCACCTATATATATTTTTTCTTTTTTTTTTTTTTAAATACCAGAGGTATCTCTCGGGATTATATATTGTGGGATAACCGCAGAGCGAATTGTATCGGATAGCAGAAATAGAACAGCTCCTGAAAATGCTGTATAGATTGGCCTACTAATGGACAAGTGGGACAACTGACTGGGAAATAGCCACCATTTTATGAGCAAAGATGTGTGGGAATCGGATGGAATATGATCGATGGCCTTAGGGGGAACGTGCGGTCGCGTTGCTCCGATGCGAAGTCCTCTTTGGGAATTAATTGCGAGGAAATGAATCCGAACTTCCATTCTTCCTTTTCTATATTGCTTTTGGGTGTCTTGATGAGTAGGAAAATATTTGCGTAGTTTGGTAGATGTGCGTATTAACCCTTTGCACTCGAGGCCTTTTTTTCTGGTATCTGGCAGCAACTCTAGGTGTTTCTTAGCATTTTATTGCCATGGAATTCTAAGCTATCTAGATTCGAGAATAAGGGCAGCTTTACCTCGCCGAAAATTATTTTTATTGACACTTCGAGGTCCAAAGAAATTAAAGCTAAAGAAACATTAGGTATTGTGGATTTGCTGCGTGAAACCTAATGGCGACTGAGAGTCACCTCTCGAACCCAAAGGGTTCATAATACTTTATACTGATCTAAGAAATATTTTTCTTTCAAAACTGATGAGGGTTAGGTCTGGGTTACGTGTTGCCAACGAAATTGAAAAATAATCGCTACTCGAAGAGGGTGAATCTGTTCAATTTTACCCTGTTTTACCCCAATTTCTACTTCTTCACTTTATTTACCACCTCTCGAGTGCAAAGAGTTAAAAAGTGGCGTGGTACGCGAATCGATAGGAGAGCTTCGAAAGGATCTCTCGGCTATGAAACTTTATTTTCGAGATCGCTAGATGCCCGCGAGATTTTTCTTATAAAAATATCAACGACTGGCGCAGTCGGGCTCGAACTTTTTAGCTAGATTTTTCCGGATTTTTCCTAGATACAAATTTTGCCCCTCTCCAGCCTGGATCGCGGCAAGTTTTCACGTTTTCTCGCGAGGACCCTAATCCCCTCGCGTTACCGTGTCGTGACGGCGTTGCGCACGACTTCTGGAGGATTTTTGCCGATAACAGCGCAACTCGATCTCCTCCGTGGAATACTAATCGCGCGTAGATCCCACGCGTGCGGGAGCAGTATGCTCGGCTCTTCGTGTAACATCTTTTTTCGTGTGGAGGACGTCGTTAAAAAGTCTCGCCGAGCAGAAATCCGGTTACGTGTTATTCGTAAGGGCGAATATTAGCGTGAGAAGAGGCTTGAAAAAAAGATCAAGTTTATCTTTTTATTGCATTAAGTTCTGCGTGAGTTTCGAAATTGAAGACCAAGGAGGTAAAACTGGCTATGTCCAATTTTTAGCGAAATTGTGTAACATGCATCTAGCGGAAAAAGAGGCAAGGAATCGATTTATGAATTATTTATATTGAAAAATCTACATAATCAATCGTTTTGATAGAAAATGAAGGGAAAAAATGGGTGTAATAGGAAAAAAGTAATTATGTCCACTTTAGGTAGATATCCGTGATTGTTTTTTAATAAAATGGTTACCAGCGTAACTTTTTTTCACCGGATGCTTAAACTGGATATATTAAACTCCAAAATACATATTTTTGCCGAATTTTTAAACCACTATTAATCCTCCTAGGAGTTATGTAAACTACAATCACGATTTTCCCGAATCTTTAATTTTTGGACATAACGAGTCTTTCCACTTTGGTCTTCGATTGAGAATGCTGCGTGGAAGGAATAATTAATCTTCAAGAAGGAAAGGAATCAATTATTATCAGTTGACGGAGTTGAAAAAATTCGATTTATTTTGAGGCTCGATGGACACTTTTTCATACTTGGATGCTTTGTAACACCGTAGCTTTTTTATTTTGACGAAAGCTCCAATTCTCCGCAAGCACAATGGGCGATATTGACGCAGAAGCACCTGAACGACAAGAACCACGCGGTAATTCACGATGCATGCAAGCAAGGTGGTTGGAGCTCGTTTGATAATCGTCTCAATGAGCGGCGATAAATTAAGATCGACGTGAACGCGATCGCGGTCGGACCCGGGGCACGTTGTTCCGTTGGTTTCCTTCATCGGTGCACGCGCGGTGAATAGAATTCGCGTTTACGCTTTCTAGAACTGTCCGAGTGACGCGTCATTCATAGCTGAGGATCCCCTGAAATAGAAAACGCGAAGACAGGGACTGACAATCTCGATCGACGAGGGAAAATTCTTATCTAGGTATAATTCTCGTCGATCGATATTTAAAAATATGATATCCATTTGAAATTATGAATTAAAGTAGTACTTTAACACACATTTCTCTTCCTCAAAGAGAAAGTTTTTCGTTTACAAAAAAAAATATATAATAGGTACATGTCGAATTGAGTTACCTCCTCCTTTTCGAAGTCAGTTAAAAAACAATCGCTGCGCGTATTGGCTTTCCTTGCGAGACACAAGTCGAGAAGGTGCAGTTGTGTCCCATCTTGACTTGTTTAGACGAAGTATGGGACCGATAGGGTCTATGGTTACGTGAATTCACGGTCACTTCAAATTTTATTCCTGGTTATGACAAAATTATGAAGATCTTTTTATTTTATACGCTACATATTTACGATTTTCATATTTCGAAACATATTTTGTAATTTTTATATTCGTCCCAACGATACAAATTTGCGATGTCCAGCTTCCGAATTTTATTATTTTCGTCGGTACTCGGTATTACGAAGCGTAAAATATCTGCCGGTCGCGAATATGTTAACAATAGGTGACACGAACTCGTGGGGATGACCTATAATAATAGAATGGCATTTGGCATTTTTTCGTAAATGCAATAATAACGGAGTTATGACTTGAAACAATTGCGTGGACCACCCTGTATAATAGTATACCGCGGGACACAGCTAGTATGCAATAGAAACGAATGTATCAACGAACAATTAAAACCTTATAGATGGACCAAGTATTTAAAATGAAACGTCACAAAAAGATTCTATGCATTCTTCGAGTATATTCATCGAAAATTTCGCGGTGTTGGGTCGCGTTTGAAATAGTTTGTGACTTCGGTGCATTCCAGGCAGAGGAGCTCCAGATTCGGCTCCTTGCGTCCGCGTGTTAAACGGTTGAACCCAATTATGCGGTTCGTCGGTGGCGTTGGATGCGCGTTCCCCTTATCATCCAGTCCCTCTTCCATTGGCGTTTTGACAAATAGACCGGCCCTGTTTGCTCGTAACGCGCCCATGTCGTGCCGCAGCACCGAGTGTCTTTGATAACCTCGGCGAAAGCGCACGCGATATGCTAATATTCTCAATACTTCCGTCATGCGGGCGCGCAGAGAACGCGCCACGGCGACGAAATAGGCACTCGAAACGAACGGGGCCACCCACTACTCCTTTGTCGCCGCTTTGTACGCGACTCCGCGACGTCGTAGTCGCTGGAGATTCGCTTCGATCGGTGATTTATTAAAAATGAAATTAATCTACGCTGGGTTTACTTCAGAATAAAAATAAGGCAATAGGGAATTTTCTCTTCCTTAAAGAGAAAGTTTTTCGTTTACAAAAAAGATATATAATAGGTACATGTCGAATTGGGTTACCTCCTCCTTTCCGAAGTCAGTTAAAAAACAATCGCTGCGCGTATTGGCTTTCCTTGCGAGACACGAGTCGAGAAGGTGCAGTTGTGTCCCATCTTGACTTGTTTAGACGAAGTATGGGACCGATAGGGTTTATGGTTACGTGACGAAATTCTTCGTTACTGACCTCACATTCATTCGAGCTGCTTCTTTCGTACAGAACAGACGTGCCCTTCCTAGTGTTTAACCCTTTGCATTCGAGGCCTTTTTTCTGGTATCTGGCAGAAATTCGAGATGTTTCTTAGCATTCTATTGCCATGAATTCTAAGCTATCTAGATTTGAGAATAAGGTCACCTTTACTTAAAGAAACATTAGGTATTGTAGATTTGCTGCGTGAAATCTAATGGTGACTGAGAGTCACCTCTCTCCAGTTCAAAAGCTTTTAAAATAAAATTTTAAAGTCAACGGTAAATGAAAAGTCTAGCCCATCTATTGTAACCGCCTATATTTCCAATAGTAGAGAAACGCAAGAAGCCACTCGAGATCCAAAGTTGGATCCATCAGTTACAAAAATCGCTTTGTCACGTACCTTTTCCTGAGCCATTCGACGAACGTACTCTCCCATAATAAGCTTCTATTTCTAAAAGAAAGTCCCGAGTGTCTCGATCTTTGCTATCCAACAGATTTTCCTTTACTTTTCTCGGAACGAATCGTTCGGTGTGTCTCGCGGTGCAGGAATACTTTCTTCAAACGTTGTCCCTCGAACGTAGACGAACTTGTACAAACAGATCGGACAACGACTTTATGCGACGGCATTAATATGGAAACGCGTTTCTTCGAACATTATTTACTACCGTTACCTTTTCCCACCGACGGGAGTCATTTCTCTTTTGTGCATTTACCAACGATTACCCAACTCGAGCGATCCTTCAGATTTAAATACTCAAACGAAATTTAAAAGGACGATTCGACAGGGACGAGGAGCCGACCTGTTCACTTTTAATTAATCGCCAATTTGCGAGTCCGATACGAAACCCTGCGTCTGGAATTTATTACGAGTGATCTGGCTATTATTAACAGATTTTATTTGTGTCTTTGTCGATTTATCTATTTCTGATCCGTGCTGTAACACGTCTTTGGTTGACAGTGAGAACTCGATTCGTGGCTGGTTTGGGAAACTATATACGAGAAGGTAGTCTTATCGATATTTTACTTCGAGTACATGAATTTTGAAAACGTTCAGTTCCTTCTCATAGGATTTTCCAGTTAAATAAAAGAGACTCCAGGTCGATTATTTATAAGTTTAGGTAGGTGACCTGGACAAATTTTATTTTCGTAAGGAGTACTCGAACCCCCAGGGGCTGTAGCTGTGATTGTAGCGGGTCCTATGAAAATCACCGACACAAATTTCTCCGACACGGTTTTCATTGACAACATTTCACCGACTCCACATTTGGCCGACAACGCCTTTAACCGAAAACGACTTTAGTCGACAACGATTTTGACCGACAGCGAATTTAACCGACAATGAATTTGTCCGGCAACGATTTTAGCCAACGACAATAATAATCAACAGTAACGCAATTTACAGCGATATGCATATGATATTTACTAACAAGGATGTACTATCTCATTAATTATGTACTTTTTCTTGATATAGCGAATGGGAGGACAGATTTTACGAAGAAACGCAGTGAAACCAAACCGAACAAAATATGTTTGAATATTATTGATATTATTGTTCAATATTATTATTCAATATTATTGATTATATAAAAATTATATAAAAATTTCAAATACATTTGATGGACTGTATAACAAAAATAAATACTAACATAATAAGTCAATGTAACAAAAATTTAAGCTTCCTTCAATTAATTGTGCGACACAGATAATAGTTACAAGGAGAATAATATTCCCGTTGTTAATAACTTTCCTATATCAATATAACGAAGGTTTTACGTACATTCGATAAATTCTGTAACAAAAACATTAAATTACATTAAATTTATTATAATCTAATATTGTGTGCTAATGCCTGCAAGAAACAACTTGTGGTGGTGTATTGTGTACGTTTCTGAGTATTTGTTAAATACGTTCCTCTGCAAGTCTATCCTTCTTCTTTTTCTTTAAGTGTCGTACGACATTAGGTAAATGGATTTCCTTTTCACTATTTTGAGAATAATATATTGTATCTAATACTTTATATACATATCATGCTTCACTTGGCTTCACTGCGTTTCTTCGTAAATCTGTCCACCCATTCGCTATATCAAGAAAAAGTACATAATTAATGAGATAGTACATCCTTGTTAGTAAATATCATATGCATATCGTTGTAAATCGCGTTACTGTTGATTATTATTATTTTTTCCTCATAAAATGTATTAATAAAATAAATATACGAAGCTTTATTTTGATTTGGTCCCTGTACGAATACTTATTACACTGGCTGTATATGTATAAATATACAAAGTGTCCACACTAAAGTGTGACAGACGCATATTTCAATAACTATTGATTTTAGTTTTGATCAAACCAAGACCGAAGATGAAATAAAATAATTTTCCGCTGAAAATCAGTAAATTTCGAAGCGTTTTATCTTGAAAACCAATAAAAATCGGGTAAATACATTAACAGCCAATGAATTCGTCTTGAAAAGTACTATTGCCATAGTATAAAAAAAAAAAAATGTAATTCCATTTAAAAAAAACGTAACTTCGACATCATATCTTTTAAATTAATAATATAAAAAAAATTTCATTTACGCCACAATATAGAGCCCACTGTACCCTGTAATTTACATCTAAACAATTTTTTTCGTATCATCAATAGTTATTGAAATATGCGTCTGTCGCACTTTAGCGTGTACTGCTTAAGGTTATTCGTATACATATTTATAATGAAAATTACATTTGGTAATATCAAAATTCTTATTTAACCCTTTCCACTCGAGAGGTGACGCTAGGTCACCACTAGGTTTTACGCAGTAAATCAACCAACAATAATGTTTGTTTACGTTTCATTTCTTTGGAACTCGAAGTGTCAATAAAATAATTGTCAGTGAAGTAAAGTTCAGTAAAAGGTGCAGTAAAATCTCATATTAGTTTGCGATTACAGATCCGACTACATCTTCCAAGTCAATCTAAGCTTAGGGTTGGTAACAAAGGGTTAATTTAGTCAAACTTTTACAATAGACATAAAGGGTACGAATATTTATGAGATTTACCGTATGCTATATATAAATTCTATACAATTGTTTTATGCATCGTACAATTCAATTCCACGCATTTAATTGAAAACAGTGTCTCCAAGACTAATCATACATACCATCGCGATAGAAATAGTTACAAATGAACGTCGGTAGTTTGAGCTTTAAAATCCAGGTCCTGAGCGATTCGTAATAGAGTAATCCCCAAGTTCCTATCATCGCGCAAGATTGAACCCGCGGCGAAACAATCTTTCACGCGTTTCGAGCTAATAGTCCTCCGCTTAGTATATTTAGAGTGCGCGGCGGTGCTCCGAACAATTTACTACCGCACTATAACGGAGAAATGTATTTTATTAACGCGTAAATGTTTAAGCACCCGGGAGAGAGAGCCTTCACCTGCGATTTATAGAGATTGCTCTTCGCGTGCGGCGCTTCGTGGTGCTCGGCCATAACCGCGCGCGATGTATGTCTTATCACCTCGTTCGTGTCTTCGCAGAGCTTTTTCCGCGCAGCTTTCGCGCGGAAACTCGCCCCCTTCGCGTTCGACAATGCTCATTCTCCGCAACGCTTCGCGGACAACCGCGGCGGCGCTTATTGTTCTTCCCGCGCGTCCTCATCGATGATATCTTCGAACGCGATAACGGTTGTCGATTTTCGATTAAGAAAGATGGAGGGGCGTAGGCGTCTCTCGAGAGTCTCCGTAGAAATTAATTCTATTAATTCTATTATGCTTGCGTATTCGTATCTACACTGCAGACATTTATGCATTTATCACGAGTCTAAGTACAGACTGTCTCATAAGAGCGTGCCGGCTATATTTCTGTGAATGTTTATATGGACCGTTTATTTTGAAAGTTGTGCAAGTCCATTTTCTCTTGTTTCGAAAAAATTAAAGGTTAACATATCTGTTAATTAAAAAATTTAGGCAAATTATATGAAGTCTGGCAATGTTTCTACTGTTTTTATCAATATGTGATTTGTTTATATAAATTTGTTTTAGGCGTATTTTACTAAACTGATGTATACTTACGGGCTGCAAATGGACCTACGCCACCTTCAAAATTAGACAATTGTAAAAATCGTTTAATTTCAATTTTGAAAAATCAAATATCACTTGAAATATATTTCATATTAATCCAATTTTGTTTACAAAGAGTGACACGACATAAAATAAAAGTAGTAGTTTTAATTTTAGATTCGTGTAGGTTTAGTGTAGGTTCGACCCATATAGAACTTTGTACAAATCTATAAATATTTACAAAAATATAGCCGACACGCTCTTGTGAGACAGACTGTATACGAGAATGTACGAGTACGTCACGTCTGCCTAGCTAGCCTCCCCACTTACATAAAATTTAAGGAAAAAATTACATAAAAATGCGCTATTTATGCGCTCTTCAAATCCGTAAGAAACAAATTTTGCGCTGGCTCCGTATAATGCAAAAAAATTTATTTAAATGGGGGGGGGGGGCTGAGTAGGCTGCCAGTCAGCCCCCCCACATATTAATGATAAGCAATATTGACAGAAAAACATGCAGGAATTATACGCTAATTATGCGCTATCGTACAAAAGCAACTTCGATTTTTGCGCTCCATCCCTTAAGGGACAATGCAAGGGACTTCCCTCTTGGTGCAAATGCAAGTTTTGTCTCGTAACTGGCATTTGCACCAAGAGGGAAGTCCCTTAAGGGATGGAGCGCAAAAATTGGAGTTACTTTAATATAATTGCGCATAAATCCAGTATTAATCGTGTACAGTTGAATAATGAAATTTTAGTAATATTAGTCAGTTACGAGACAAAACTTGCATTTGCACCAAGAGGAAAGTCCCTTAAGGGATGAAGCGCAAAAATTGGAGTTACTTTAATATAATAGCGCATGAATCCAGTATTAATCGTGTACAGTTGAATAATGAAATTTTAGTAATATTAGTCAGTTACGAGACAAAACTTGCATTTGCACCAAGAGGAAAGTCCCTTAAGGGATGGAGCGCAAAAGTCGAAGTTGCTCTTATACGATAGCGCATAATTCCTGCATGTTTCTCTGTCAATATTGCTTATCATTGATATGTGGGGGGGGGGGTGCCGGGCCCCCTACCCCCCCCCCCCCCCCCCCCATTTAAATAAATTTGTTTGCATTAAACGGAGCCAGCGCAAAATTTGTTTCTTACGGATTTGAAGAGCGCATAAATAGCGCATTATTATGTAATTTTTTCCTTAAATTTTATGTAAGTGGAGGGTGGGGAGGCTAGCTAGGCAGACGTGAGGACGTCTACGAAATCATAAACATATAAAAAGTAAGATACACATTGCAACAGTCGGAAGACAAAACTTGGTTTATACAAGTTTCCTCGTCTAAAAATATGAATCGTCATAAACGTCCCGCAGTCTGACTATAACTTTAAGTAGAAATCTCTTCGATTCGATTTCCATTGCAACGGATCCATATGCGTAACCCCGAGTCTCAACCTGATGGACATCTCGATCTCTTCCCGAGAGGAAACCGAATTACCGACAACGTAATCGCGTCCACTCGATTATCACATATCATCCAGCGAGAATAATTTCAATATTCCTCCACTCTAACGACGTAATTAGAAATTTTCGCTTCTTCGCCGCGGACTCGAGCTCGAACACGTCCTCGTCGCAGACGTACGCGTTACTCAGCCGTGCCGCGAGTTAATTCGTAATGTCGAAAGTCGCAGCGGAGGGGAACATAGTTTACCGTAATTCCGCATTTTGTCCCCGTTCTACCCGCCCGGAAGCGTTCTTTCCTTCCACGCCCCCCTCGTCGTCGTTTCACCCGCGGTCCTTCATCTATGGAAATTTAATCATCACGCCGGCTGGCTCTTTCTCTCTACGATGCACGCGGTAATGATTTCTTTGTACGCCTTCCCGTAATCATTCTACCCCCGTGACGTTTCTGAAGAGGACGGAGAGGAAGAAGAAAAAAAATAATTATCGTTCGACGCTGGAACAGATTCGGATCGAGACTGAATCGTTTCGTCGCAGACGTGTAGGAAGAAAGGTGAAACCTACTTTCAGCACTCGTGGCTTCCTTCGTCCCTGAAAATCTAATTATCGGTCCCACCTTGAGCCGGCCTGGTCGTTCCATCGCGGCACGCAAAGTAATTCCCGATCCTAATCTGAACGAAAGAAACTACGTAAACAATGTGTCGCCGCCGTTGACACGCGTCGCGTTGACACCTGCATCTTGGATTCCGATGCGTCGATTCCTGCGATCGACAGAATCTCATTTCGTTGTTTCGTTCCCCGTTGGTCGGACCGTGGTGGGACAATTTTGTTACCGTCGCAACAGACAAAAATGAAATTGGTAGGAAGGAAATATGGATCGATGCCGGCACCTCCCACTCTCGTTGTGTTTTATTAATTGTATTCTCGTAATGGATGCTAAGTGGCTCAACGGAGGACTTCGGATATTGCTCTGCATTTTTTATGCTACAATTTTTTTTCCTCCATTGATCGAGTATGTGAACTGTTGGGAATTGCAGAGCGTAAAGGGTCATTATTTACTATAGCATTACCCATTTTTACCGCGTGGAATAGTATTTTTATTGTAATCTTCATGACACACGAATGGACTATTTTTTATTCTATACTCGTGAGTCAGTAAGTGATTGTCTTTTGTTTTCCGGAACTCGGATGTTTCGATCGATATTTCTGATTTCAGTATCGCGATGCCACAAATTTATTTATAATACAAACTTTGAAACTTCGATATTCCGAACTGAAACTTTACTTTTATCAAAATAAAACATAGCCTATGTTACTCAAGAATTACGTAGCTTTCTACTACTGGAAAAATTCGCTAGTCCCAGAGATTACACCCTACGTATAAACAAACTTTACTCCTTTTTTAATATTAGTATAAATAATCAGTTTTGCGTTGCCTTAGAATGTTTAGTAACGAGACGCGCGAAATTCCGAAATGTTTGCACGGTTGTCCTCCCATCGGGAGTCTGAATCCCGTAATTCGTAGGCAGCTGGAATAAAAGGGTTAAACTGTAGCGACGATCGACGTGTCAGCCGAGGTTTATTTGTCCTCGGGTGACGAGGAAACAAATAAACCCCGAGTGAAACGAAGTTAATGCTCGGGAGGGTCTGCGGTGTTTCGAGGCTCGGTCAATTTACGTTCGCCCATTGTACGGAAAAGTTAAATTCTTCCTAATTGGTCCCAGCCACAGAGCGGCGAGCCTTCCGCGTCTCTCTTTTCACCTTTCTTCGACGCTGGAAATTTAATTATCGCGCGCGACGCTCAACGAGCCGACCGTGAAACAATTCGTCCCGTTGGAATTTTTGTTGGTCCCGCCCACGCGTTGTTCGCATCCTTCCTCTCTCGGTGTGAGTGCCCCTTAATCGTGCGTCGTAAATCACACACCGATTTCGAGACGTTTGTCGAAACGAGACGAAATAATTGGCCAGCTCGGACACCTCGCTTCTGTTGCGAGCGACAGGTGCGCTCTTTGACTCTCACGCGTAAAATTTATGCGATTTTGCTAGACGTTTGACTCGTCGGATGGCGAAATTTGTAGGTGGGTAAGAATTTCAATGTTTGGGGGGGACAGTGTAATTATCTGATGCTTGGTGAGTAAAGATTGGAGCTCGGTTTATTGTCGATACGTTGTTTTCATCCATGGTTTACAAAAGAACACGTTCTTTATGAGTAGACTGCGGAAGTTTATGCGAATGCATATTTTTATAGGAAATAGTTAAAAGAATGGGACCTAGATAGAAATTTGTTTTGAAATTAAAGTACTATCAAAATACATTTTTTATTTTGCATATTTTTCATATTTATGTTTAAAAACATGTACAGTAATATATTGCATATGTTATTTATCCTGCTTATGTGAAATATCTATCTCGACAAATTAGTTTCGTGAATCACCATACTTTCGTATCATAATTGTGTAGTATTTACACAAATACAGGCCATATGATACTATATTTCTGTAACCTTGTGTTGCTAATCGACCGTTAGATGTGACAGTTTGTATCTCGAATTCGTATACTTCGGTTCAATTATCGCAGTTAATGTGATCTCTGTGAAGAAGTGAATATATTTTAAGTGTCTCATAATTCTCTAAAAATGCCAAAAGTTAGAAAAAGTAGAAAAGCATTAATGTTAAGTTGGATCAAAAACAAGACTAAACTAAAACTAAAGACACTCGTGTCCAATCCAACATCACGTTCATTTTTCGCCCGAAGTAAAGATCGAAGTTCGTGTTATCACGTTCCCTGTCAGACCAATACTCTTAACAATTTCTAATGGGATTAAATTTTACTTACAGACAATCGGAAACTCCATAATCAAACATTTATTGCGCTGTTTACTTTTGTACCTTCATTCAAATTTATTTATTGAGTGGTCCGGAAAGTTCATGTCTATTTTTCAGAAAAATTCAAAGGGATATTTGAATTTTGATGTATATTTATTGAATTATATATGTACCATTTTGTTTCACAATCTTTCCACCTTTTAAGGAATGTACACACGTTATTTGTTTTCAGCCATTCCGATATATTCAGACCTGTACCACCAACTAAAAATCGGCATGGACTTTCCAGACAGCCTAATACTTTGACACTTGACTTCTAGAATTAATTTTTATAGTTCTTCCGTGAAAATTCCTGCGACGTACAAGTGCGGACAAAAATTAAAACTTTATTACTAATATAAATATATCGCTATTTATTCGCAAAAAAATTAAAATTAACCATAAACATTAATAAAATCACATCAAAATTAACAAATTTAACAAAAAATTAACAATCCCCGACTTTGATGAAACTTTGTATACTTGTTTGTGGGACTTTCTTATGAATTACACCATCCTCAATACGTGCGACTTCTGCGTTTTCAGGGAGAAATTAACCGTTTTATCCGAGCCGCCCCTTTTACTTTTGCTCGGAAACGATTAGAGATTACCAAAAAAATGTTCAAGCAAACATTACACTGTTTCTAGAGGCCTATAAACCACTACCAACAAATTAAAAAAAAAAAAAAACAAATTTTTTTTTTAATTACCCACCCCGCCCTCTCGAAATTTTTGAAAATTTTGATTTATATCTGGATTAGTAAAAGCGTTTTTTTTATTCCGAATCCAACAGTATGTATGAGTTTATGATTTTCATACAGGAAAATGATGTAATATTGTAAAATTGTCGCTTTAATAGTCCATATTTCGAATTCTTTAGGAATTCTTTTCTCATAAATAATAGAGGTTGCTCCTACATGTTATTTAACACACTATGCTTCCTTTTGGCCGAGGATGTGAAAAACAATTTTTATAGAAATCCATAAATCAATTAAATCAGAATTTTTAACTTCCAATTGCACAACCATACACCAACAGTACGGTCCCTTATTAAAAATGATATAAAACCGAAAGTTGCAAGTATTTGCAAAGAAACTTATAAGTTTCTTAAAATATAACAAATAATGTATCCAAATATGTTGAGAACACAGGATATTCTTTGCCGTTTTGTCTGTATGTTTGTTTAAAGATAAAGATTGTATTAGGGATACAAATTATTGATAAATTGATTGAACAATTTCCACGGAGACATACATTTTCTACGATAGAAATCTGCCTCACATTGTGATATACAGGGTGGTCCACCTAAGTAAGGCCACCTAAATATCTCCTCTAATTGTGGGGGCACAAAAAATATTCTGTATGCTATTTGAATGGTTTGAAAAAACCAATCTGTTGCAAAAGATTTCTTTTTTCTAGGGTAATTTTTTTCGGAGTTTACAAGGTTATCGATGTTTTTTTGCGTATAATTTTTTTTATCGCATCGTATAGCTGGTGTAAAAATACGTTCAGATATGTACATTACATGACCTTGAAATGACCTTTGAGTTCAAAGATTAAATGGAAACGAAAAATTGTTGTCTACAAGATTCTCTCAAAAAACGATTCATCGCTTTCATATTGCTGTAAACCCCACTGACAAAAATTCAGGCGATTTTCAAAATCACGTCCATGTGGATCCCGATGGAGAGACACACGATACGGATGAAATTTTTCTTCACGAAGTATTCGTATTGTGCTTGTTTTGGAAATATTAGTTACCCGTTCCAATTGTCGTTTACTAAAATGCGGATTTTCGGCAACTTTTTCCATAATAAATCTTGTATTTAATTGGATTGTAACATTATGGGTTCGCGTACGCTTCTTCGTATTGACACTACCACTTTCAAAAAAATGCTCGACCACTTTTCCATATGTACTACGCAATGAACAGTCGCGTTCAGGAAATTTCGCTCGTTACAATCGAACAGCTTGCCTTAAACACTGATCACTTTTACCATAAATCAGAATCATATCGATTTTCTCTTGCTTTGAATAACTCATCGCGAAGGATAACATCCATAAAATGACGAACTGTTTAAAAATGATCAGATTTCTGCGGTGTCAGAAGTCATTCGTAGTGTAAACGTGTTTATTTACTCTTACACATTCCCGAACGACGTCTTCGTCTGTAAAGTCTCGACAGACAACAATTTTTCGTTTCCATTTAATTTTTGAACTCAAAGGTCATTTCAAGGTCATGTAATGTACATATCTGAACGTATTTTTACATCAGCTACACGATGCGATAAAAAAAATTATATAACCTTGTAAACTCCGAAAAAAATTACCCTAGAAAAAAGAAATCTTTTGCAACAGAATGGTTTTTTCAAACCATTCAAATAGCATACAGAATATTTGTTGTGCCCCCACAATTAGAGGAGATATTTAGGTGGACCACCTTACTTAGGTGGACCACTCTGTATACTAATATTGAATTTTGTCCACTTATTCCGCACTGTGCGACGTGGCGATCAACGATTATCTCCACGATACTCGATAAAGGCGCGAATTCGTCAAGTAGCTCGACAACGGCTCCGAACCACCATTCGCGTACCGAAAGCCCATCATTGCAAACATCCCCAACCCCGCTCCGCCATCGTCCGCGCGATGTTCGTCGAGAAACGAGATTTCCCGTCAGCGTCGGTGCATATCGTCGGTTGAATGGACAATCGTCGGCCTAACGAGATCACGCGCAGCGGCAAGATTTGATCGATAGAGGAGCGGAATCGGCGCTCGCAGCCGCGTTTAAAGCCAATTGGATTTCTCGAATCTATATCGAAGGGGGTTCACGGGTGCTCGGTTCTGGCCGTGAATGGGGCGCGCTGTATGCCCGCTCGACGGTTTCCCTTTCGTCTTTCAAAGACCTCTCTTCTTCCGCCGAGGCATACACCATTTTGCTCGGTGATTAGTCTAACCGCGGAGCCATGATTCTCGATGGAATGCTAAGAACACAGTGGAGGGCTTCTCGAGCCCCTTTCCACCTCCTCACCTCTTCCCTCCGCCGCCGTTCTCCGGCTCCGTGTGCTTCCTTCGATACCGTTGCACCGGCTATTGCATAAACCGCCTCGCTTCTTGCCTCAGAGACCCGGAACTCGGCGAGTTCTCAAGACACGAGCCTTTCAGCCGCGCGACTACCACCACGGGAAAAATCTATTCCGACGCGGAATCCCGTTGTCGGCGGTCGAAGATTATTAAACAACGGCGGGGGCGTGGTTATTTTAAACGACCCACCCTTTTTCTTTCCGCGATGGAGGAATTATATTCGCTATTATTTCAAGTCTCGTCTGGGCTTCGTCTGACCGCCTCGGGTTTCAGAGGCTTAGGCTATAACTGGTCTCTACGAGCGGCCCGAGCTTTCCCACGTTTTCTCGTTCCTTGTGCCACTTCTACACTATATTAAGCTAAATAGTATTTTTTCGCGATTGTAACGCGTGGTTATGAACTGCTTTCGAGATACACTAGAGGAGGTTACCAGTTACCAGTTAAGAGGTTACCATTTAGTAAAGACTGGATAAATGCAAGAAAATCATTACATTTGACTCGAGTCGAACGTAGAAACGGTCAGAGAATGAAAAAGAAAAAGGTCCAAGAAAAGAAAGCAATCTGCAGAAGCGTATCAACCGATAAGGACCACGTTAGGATTCGTTCAAGGATCTGGGGTCGAACGGTTCTTTATTCTTCGTCAATTTTATTCTTTATCAACGTGAACGTGATGCCATTGGATTCTTGGTGTTCTCCCGATTACAATTATACCTCACATATCATAAATCGGACTATTTTTAACGAAGGTACTTTTCAATTATCCAATCAGATTTTTCATGTAACTTCGTTAATTATTGTCCAAATTATGTCATTTGTGGTTTCATTTTCATCGCAAAAACATTAGGAATCGATTGAAGTTGCTTCCACAAAATTCTGATAAAAATTGCGAAGGTTGGTATTTTTATTTCTTAACGGCGAAACTGTCCCTTATTTGGAATTCCGTATTCGTCTGGCGAATAAGGGGCTCGCGGTGCCAGTTCGCTTCTCCTACTCGACGAGTTGACCGCTTTCAAGCGGTGGTTACAGTTCTTTTCTTTTCTTTTTTTCCTTTTTAAATAAGAATTTCCTCGCTAATATCGCGTGACTGAACGGCGACCTAATTCGCGCAGCCGAGTCGAGAGAGGCGAATCGCGTTTTCGCGTAGTTTACCTGTTAAGTCATCATCGAGCCATCCACCTTCGATGCGCCGTCGTGGAGAGGAGGTGCAACTCGTGGTGCATTCAGTAACGACCTTTCCTTCGTGTACGAGAGGTCTATTTATACACCTCGCAGGATTTATGCGCCGACTGCCAATGTCAACGTGTTCGATTGTTCGAAACGAGCCACTTTGAACGAACGATTCCGCGTCTCGGGATAACACACCGTTCGAAAGTAATCCGTAGATGTCACCGTCGCGATAACGAGATTTATCGCCGTTTGTTCGCCCGTGAAACATTTCCTCCGCGAGGGAAATTGTTTAAGTTGCAATTTCCACGCTCTGATCCTCGAATCTGTTTTCCCTCTGCACGGCGGTGTGTCGGACGTACCAGAGGTTGGTTGGCACAAAGTGGCGAGCTTTGGGAATCGCGTTGAATATTCAAGCTGTTATTCATTTCACGTTTCGACTCTTCGTTTAATGGCTACGCGGGGAATCTAACGAACGTTGCGATCGAATTTGCTAGATTAACGTGTCCAAGGAGTTGGTCGGTGGTTGATGTATGGGAAGCTGCGAAAGGTGTAATTATAATATAATTTGTTCGATCCGTATCGCAGGGAAAATCTGATATTCTACGAAACACTTTATCTACCGAGCTATTTAGAAACAGTCTCAGTTACCAATAGGTTTTCTTTAGGTTTAATTTCTTTGGAACTCGAAGTGCCAATGAAATGATTGTCTTGAGGCAAGGGTGACCTGATTCTCAAATCTCAAATTAGAGATCTCATTTTTGAAGTCACTGTACTCTTAGCATTCGTAGCAATAGAATGCTAAGAAAGCATCTCGAGTTACTGGTAGATATCAGAAAAAAAAGCCTCGAGTGCAAAGGGTTAATTCAAAAAAGAATTTTCTGCAGTAGCATATGCCAATCTACGCTGACAATAATTCCTCCATACTATTACTAGATACATTGAAAGCCAAGTCTGTTTCCAAACACTGAACATCCTAAATAGACAACCATCGAGACGGTAAATAAATTCGAATAACTAAATGCTGCAATTAAAAAACCTACAAATAAACTCCCGGTAAATAAAGTCTCGAGTAATAGTAACATACAAGAAGGATCGATTTTCGTCGAGTCTTTGCGATAAATTCACTGTACACTCCTTGTTGTAAAATGAAATGAAACAGGTGCATATATGACGCCTTATGAACAGAAAAAATAGTTCAGGTAGATCGATTTTCGTCGAGTCTTCGCGATAAATTCACTGTACACTCCTTGTTGTAAAATGAAATGAAACAGGTGCATACGTGGCGCCTTATAACAGGAAAAATAGCGCAGAAAACTTCATATCCACACATATATAGTACCTGTAAGGATATAAATGGGGACATAACCGCGCACCTAAGAATCCACGTAGCTCGATGAGTCGCTTTATACCATTCTTGGCGCGTTCGTCACGTGCGCGGCTCGCCAGAAGCGGGTCAGTTTAATATCTGCCGCAGGGTTGTTGGTCGGCGGAGGAAACGTATCGACTATAAATCGAACGGACTTCGCGAAGGGACAAAATGGCGCGGGCGAGGGTTGTTTTTTAATTTTATTGGTAAATTTGGGGTACGTGTTTGAAATTGACCACGCTCGCTGCGCCACTTAGACGAGAACGGTTGTTTCCACGCTGTGAAACATTGAACGCTTTTCATTTACGGTTTCAATTACGGTTTCAATTATGGTTTCAATTATGGTTGCTCGAATTAGGATGATAGTGTAAGATGTCAGGGAAAGGAGGCGGGCGTGAGACATGACTTAACCCTTTATTTATCGAATTTTTCAAAAGTTTTTAAAATCTAGGCATTCATCTTGGACTCGTATCATGTTATAGAGTTGTCTCTAACAAGCTTCCAAAAGAAAAAAAGCTTGTGCTACAATCCAACAATTAAAAACGAACTTTATAGAAGGCGGCTGCGCTCTGATTGGTCCGGAGTTTTCTGTTAATATCTCGTTAACAAAGCCTCGGACATTTTCGCCTTTTAATGTCCACCAGGTTGAGATTTACGTCATACACAGGGTATCATAACCTTAACCAGGCCACATGAATATATGCTCCAATTGTGACAATTTAAAACAATATTTTACATGCAATTTTAATTTATAAGTGAAATTTACTTGGTTTAGGTGTGAAGCTCTAAATTCATTACAATGGGTATCAGGTTAGCCGATAATTTAAACTACAGTTGCGAATGATCGAGTGCAAAGCCACAGAATTAATTTCTACACCTAGCATGTACCTAGCATGAATCCCGAGCGTCTGTTCCGATTTTTCATGGTTAGGTTAGGGCTGGCTAACAAATATAAAATATCGAAAACCCTATGGGCATCAAATATGTAATGGAAAAAAATAAAAACGCAGTAAGGAAAAAGGATCTTGGTAAGATAAGTACCAGAAAAGTGTAAAGACACAGCACTACTGCGCTAAACACTAGCATGTACACCGGTAGCACCTGAATTCACCAGTCCACCGTTTTATCGCGCCATTATGGGTCCCCGTTGACAACTCTCGCTCCCGCCGCAATTCGTGCATCGAAACGGTACTTTCCCCTCGAATGCTCAGCGTTATTTCAGATCGGCCCGAAGATCTACCATTGAAGCGCGTTGGAGACTAGGTGCGAAACAAAACGTGTCGTCGATTCGCCGATGAGGCGAGAAGGCGTCTGCTACGTGACGATCGTGCGGAATTCCGCAAACGACAGGGTTGTCGTCCGGTGCATTTCGATGTCATCGTCGCGTTTTCCCGCGGAACCGTACCGCTCGCAGATGCATCTGGCGATTTCAATGGCGCATTGTTTGCCACGACGTTGACTGGCCAGAAAACCAGCTGCCGAGGCACGAACTGCTCGCTTATTCACGCCTGCCAGAGACCGGGCTAAATTCTTATCCAGATAAAAATTCCGAATAACGGCCAGGGAAGGGCAGCTTTCTGTCGTTGCTCTTTAATTCGAAATCAGAATGGAACGCGATAACTGGGTAGCGTTTACTCTTAGGCAGGATTGATCATTTTCATATCATTTATTTTTCTCTCTTCAAATTTTTTAAGGTGTATTTCGAAGGGGATTCGAAATACGGTCGAATGGTTTAAGTTTCATGCTTGCAGCGAGCTATTTTGCTTATCGAATTTAGACGCATCTCGTGTATCTCGCGTATCGTTGTCCATATGTATCTCTTTTCAAAGAGAACGAAATTTATTCTACTTTCAATGTCTCCAAATGAATATTTACTAGAGACTCCTACTACACGTGTATCGAAATACCCGGGTACACGGGTAATTGATGGATCCGTGCTTTAATCCGTGTATTTTTACTACACGGGTACCCGGGTATCGAAATACGCTGACACCTGGATATCTAAATACACGGGTAGCCGAGTATTTCGATACACGTGAAGTAGGGGTCTCTAATATTTATACATATTGTTGCGACGGCGTGAAGATGCCGGAATATTGCGAAGTTGCATCGTCGTGGCAGTGTGAAGATGATGGATCGTCAAGATGTTCCGGTTTCCAAGAGAACCGGCAACTTTTGAATGGGCAGAACGTCGCCAGAATTGCTATCGTGCAGACGTGTTTACTAATCGAGTTGTTGTTATAGTTAATAAACGTTTTGTGTTTTTGTTCCTTTTATAAAAGACGTGTTAATTATTTAAAATGACTACTCCTCGATGTGGCTCCATCCCTATGGCGCAACAATACATACATCAACATATTTATGCAAACATACACTCGGAAACATCAAACCTACCATTTAATTTAGACAAATTTCTTCGATAGACATAGAGGGTACGAATAGTTATGGAACCGATTATATAAAAACTGTATACAAAAATGTGAAAACGTGGTAAGTTTAGTGTTAACCGACCGTGATCTCTAATATTAACTCATTCGCTCTCTTTCATCTTCCCCTTTTTTAACCCCCTGACATTCTCCGTGTAACGTTCAATCGTACCTAGTTCTAGCTTACACAATTCACATTTTTCGTCTCCTTCTACCCAATATCTATTTCCTCCTTTGAAATTCCCCCACCTCGAGATGAATATTTCTGTAGAAGTTACAACGGTAGGTGGTCGTAAAGCGAAGACCCTTCCTAATTGCCACCGTCCGTCGTTGCTTTATCGAAGGTCTATCCAACCCTGGCCAAGACCAAACGTTGCCCCGAGGGATTTCCTCTCCGAAACGCGTCGAGAAAGAGGCCTCTTTTTATTATGCATACGACAGATTTGCCGCGAATTCAAGGCTGCACTTTCAGCCGGTCCTATATAAACCGACTCGGTTCATCCTGCGGTGAAATCGACGCGGGTTCGACCGTGTCCCTTTTCATAGCGAGTATGGACACACGCCAGCGGCACGCACGTGAAGCATCGTGCAAACAGCTCGGCGTCGAGCACCGGCACGATAAAATGGGACTTTTATCCGCACGGTGGCGGGAACTTTGTAGGGAAAACGCGGCTATGAACTTCCCTCGCCAAGTATTCCATCGCTAATTAACATTATTTTTTTTTTTTTCGTCGCGAATCGAGACAACTCGCGGTAACTCTACCCCCTTTTTACACGCGAGACCGTTGATAAACGTGACCCGGGACGGCAGAAACGCGCGGGAGAAGGGACGTCAATGGAAATGTTATTCAACTAACGTCTCGGAAAAAAGTAAGGCTACGGGGAGGCCACTGAATGACGCAGCCACGCAGCGCGATTCCTCGAATAGCGCAATGCAGCATGCTTTGCATTGCAAACATTGCCACGCAGTTTCCGCTTCATTCGTCCTTTTCGCGCGGTTTTTATTGCCCGTCGGGGGGTGGTTTCACCCGATCGTTCTTGCGTGAAATCGTCACGCGGAGATTAGGTAGATAATAGGTGGAGAAATTAACCCTTTGCACTCGAGGCTTTTTTTCCCGGTATACATATAATTCTGTTGCCATAAATGCTAAGTTTAGATCGACTTCGATGTAGCCCGATTCGTTAACACAAACTAATTTGAGATTTGAAAATCAGGTCACCTTCACTTCGCTGACATTTTTTTTTTTGTTTGGCACTTTGAATTTCAAAGAAATTAAACCTAAACAAACATCGCTGATTGATTTACTGCGTGAAACCTGGTGGTGACCGAGAGTCATCTCTCGAATGCGAAGGGTTAATTCTGTGACTCTAGTTCGAGCAGAAATATGTATTTGTCAGATTGTTTAGTTAAAGTACCAACCTTCCAAGGAATGAAATAATTAAAGAATTAAGATCAAGGTGGGAATATTTCTATTTAAAAAAATAAGCCCTTAAACTTTACACTCTCGTCAGCATGTGTTTCCGTACGAGGCGTGTCAAAGATTCCATTTGCCGGGATCGCACGCTTCCGCTCGATTTCATCTTCCACAAGTTCCGCCTTCGGTGTCGCGCCCGATAAGCAGTGGTCGTTGCTCGTCGCGTCCTGGTTCCAGAATTCCTTCGGGATAGAGAGCAACGCGAGGTCCCCGCTCTCGATTATGTGCGCGAGTTTCATCTTTGCCCTCTGGGCCGTGATCCTCGTCGATCAAACTTCTCGCATCTCGATTGCGCTGGGCTCCAGTTTTTCTTAGTCGAGATACACACTTACGCAGGGAATTCCATTTTCATCTATGTAAATATCATCGCAGGCATCGTTGAATTCTCGCTAATCCCAAATTTTGTCTAAAAAGAAAGTCAGGGAGCGTCACTTTGCAAAGAAATAGTTCATGAAACTACTCGGGAGCGTTGAAGAAAAAATGTTATTTATTTTATTTCTTGTACTTGTTTACAATATTCAATGGAACAAATCGAGTCCAAACCAACATCGCATCGACCATTATTTAACCCTTTGCACTCGAGACCTTTTTTCTCTGGTATCTACCAGTAACTCGAATGCTAAGGTTAGATTTACTTGCAAACTAATTTGAGATTTTACTTCGCCTTTTACTGACTTTCACTGCACTGACAATCATTTTATTGACACTTCGAGTTCCAAAGAAATGAAACGTAAACAAACATTATTGTTGGTCGATTTACTGCGTAAAACCTAGCGGTGATCGAGAGTTACCTCTCGAGTGCAAAGGGTCAAAATAGAGAATAAATCGAGACACTTGGAGCATACTCGATGAAAATTTTTGAGGTTGCGAGAGTTCAGGGATCGCTGAAGCAACCCGCGAGGAGACCGGTGAATTATTTAGGTCAGATCGGGGTTTGGAAGCGAGCATCGTCCGGGAGTTAACTCTCGAAAACTGGTTTAGATCACCCGCCCAGAGCAAATCAGCGAAACGGGAGAATGCGAGCTGACTAGGTCATTAACAAATATAATCAACGACAGCGGTTCTAAATACGAGATCCGTGAGACTCCGAGTGGAACTCCACACCGATCGAACAGGTTACCATGGTTGTTGAGTTGCGATTCGCCTCTTAGGCAAACTGTCTATCATATATGTAACGGAGCAATTAATTTTCTATAACTTCGGAAGCTTCCAGGTACATATAGATCTGGGTTCCCGTCGAGTGCTCGATTAGGGATAAACGTCGAACTCTAAAAGTCAGGAATAAATTGTCATTCTCACACCTAAGATATATATAAGTCGAATAAAAATACGACTGGTAGGGGTCAGCGATCCTCAGGTTTCAGGTTCGAATCCTCTTGCTCCTATTGTAGATTTGTACACAGTGCGTCAAATCAATTTCAAGGGGGTATCCTGAATTAGGAGGTCTACAAAAAACGATTTTTCGTGAATTTTTTTTAAGATGGAAAAAAATAATTAATTCTATCGAACTTTTTATCCTATTTTCATACATATTCGAGTAGTCTGTACAAATTTTTTCAAGAAGAAATATACAAATTGAGTCGACTGTGACGCACATTTGTAGAACACCTCACAATTAAAACCTCTTATTGGCGGGAATGATGCAGCTCGCAATTTTGATTTGACACAAAAAAACCAAAAGAAATTTTCATTTTCATACATTTTTCTTCTATGCGAACTAAGAAAAACCCGCAAAAATGGTGAAATGTAAAATAACTGCAAGTTTGAAAAAAAGAACGAGTTCTTTGGGTGAAAAAAATCACTTTTACTTGATAAAAAAGTTATTTAAAATTTTTGTTGCATGAATTTTTTTAGTTCGCATAGAAGAAAAATGTATGAAAAAGGAAATGTCTTTTGGTTTTTTTGTGACAAACCAAAATTACGACCTGAATCTTTCCCACCGATAGGAGGTTTTAATTGCGAGGTGTTCTACAAATGTGTGTCGCAGTCGACTCAATTTGTTTATTTCTTGTTGAAAAAAATTTGTACAGACTACTCTAATATGTATAAAAATAGGATAAAAAGTTCGATAGAATTAATTATTTTTTTCCATCCTAAAAACATTCACGAAAAACCGCTTTTTTCAAGACTAGGTCAGTAAAAAGAAATAGAAATAAGAATTTAACACCTGTTTTGTTTTTTTATTCAAAATAGAATCCTCCGGCTTGAATGCACTTTTTACAGCGATTTATTAACGAATCAAACGCCTCTTGTAAATGACTCTGTGAAATGGCCTGTACGAAGCAATTCTATACGAAGTCGAACGATAAACGTACAAGTTCAGTCCCGAGTTTGTGCATTTATGGAGACTTTGCTGTACCGTGTATCCCGTGATGCTACACTATTTTTCGTTATACTCCATGAACATTAATTTCGCTTCTTTTCTCGCTCCCTAATCAATCATCGTTCGATCCTTCGTGAACAAGGTTGCGTATCTCGACAGTGGACACCGCTCGCGTGTAAATAATATACGGGTATCAGGCAGCGTGATATAAATTGCGATTAATTAGAGGATAGAGCTGGCAGTTTTCTTACGTTTAGAGACGCGATAATTCACGTTTCTGCTCGCGGCGCGTCACTTCCTCCCATCTCACGGTGAATCTACCTTACGTACGTCCCACGAAGGGAATGTAATAATTACCAGGGCAGCTCTTATTACCATGGAGGTCTCGCATTACCGCTGAGTAGACGGCCACGACGAGATAGCGCTACGCCGGGCGTGCTCTTCTCACGTTTGCTTCTTGTGTCGCGTCGGGACCCCACCGTGTTTGTTACCACGGTGGATAGTTAGTCACTTAACGGATAATTCCCCGCGATCCAACTTTGCCCAAGATTGTTGTCCTTTGAGGGATAACCGGCATCCGAGGGAACGCTTCGTGAATTTAATCGCGAGCATTTCGCTGCGCCGCGCATCCGTCAAGCACCGCGGTAACTCGTTCGTTGAGTTCGTCCTCGCTCGTTTCCCCTTTGATTCGTAACTCGCCACGCGAAAAGAAATGAAGCATTTTCAAGTAAAAATAAACCGCGAACTTGGTCGCTCATCGACGGGAAACTCTGTATTTATTTTACTTAGGAAACTATTTAGAATTTAACCGAATTCAAGATTTACGTTCTTCGTCTCTAACTCGATTTTTCCATTTCTGTTTCAGGTAAGCCCCGTCAACGTATCCTCTGCGAATTCCCAATGACAATTTCCCGTCCCAGGTATTTATCGTAATTATTCACCGTCAACAAAATGTCACTTAAAGGTACTATTTGTACCACGACCGTATGACCTCTTTCTCGAGTCGTTGCTACTTTCCTTTAACGTGTTCAAGGAGAGTAAACAAAAATAATTAATGCAACGATGCAGTGCTACCATAATTGCTTTCTTGAGCTCGCCACCGAAAGGTCACGCGGATTACATCGAACGTCATATTCAGGGATTAGAATCGCGAAATTTGTTCCGTCGATAGGCTAAACGATACTTAACAAATTGGGAAATTTCCCTGGTTCCTCGGTTCCATTAAGTACGACCATGTTTAATTTGACTAACGAGCTACTTCGACGAGCGAGACCCTGACGGTTCTTCGCTGCACTCGATTATTCTTATCGCGACGAATTTCCGGCTGGTGGGCTGTTCTTTTCCTTCTTTTTTTTTTTTTTTTTTTACTCCGGAAGCCGCCTCTTCCGCTGGTTCTCTCTCGGCGGAGGAAAATCATGCATAGGCATCGTTCTTAATACGTATCACGGGTGGCACGATTAATACTCGTTACAGGTCGCGCGAGCGAGGATAACGTTTTATCGATCCTGGCCGAGGGCTGAATGCAAAACGGGCCGACCGCGTTGTTTTCGCGTTTTATTCTCCAACGAACGCTCCGATCGTTCTCTAAAGGCAGAGATGGGGCGAGATTCTTATCTAGATGAGAATCTCGAGCGACGAACAAAAGGCCAACAACTGCCCGTCCGTTTCCCCTCGAATGGAAAATGAAAATTTGAATTATAGAATGGAGCATCTCGCGGCGAAGAAACAGATATTTTAGTTCGAATCGATGAACCACGTTCGATCAAAATGTTGCCCGTGTCCACCGCGAACACCGCACGTTTCTAAACGGGACATCGCGTTAAACCGTTTTGCATAATTTACTCAACGAATTTGCACGCCAATCTACCGAGAAAGGCGTCAAGTCGCCGAACATAGCGTTGTATTGGCGAAATTCGACGACCGGTCACGATACACTTAGCCGACCTCTAAGTCTCAAGTGACAAGGAAATATGTAATTCGTATAAATGACACGTTCCTTTAGAGGTGGACAGTAGAGCAGCGCGTAGAGTAGAGGTTTTTTATAGTTGGATTAGGGCCGGCTAACAAAAATATGAAATATGGAAATAGCCTAGGGCGAAAAAGTAACGAATAAGATAAGTGCAATAACAAATAAAAAGGGGAACAAATAGTTGGTAGCTCCCCAGCTAAGCACTATAAACTCAACAAACAAACAATTACTCTACCGTCGCCATCTTAAGTCCAGGCTCGTTCCAATACAATACTCATCGACACGGTTAAATGAAACATGACTAGAGAAAAGTGATCGAATATTCAAACAATTCTAGCTCAATTTATTATACCTTTACTCTTCCGTCAGGGGCGGACAGTAGAGCAGTGCATAGATTAGTCGACAACCACACTGAGAGCTTGAGTTCAAATCCTGGTCGGTCCGCCCAGGTTTTTTTATGGTTGGGTTAAGGGTGGCTAACAAAATTATGAAGTATAGAAAAAGCCTAGGGCGAAAAAATAATGAACAAGATAAGTGCAATAACAAATAAAAAGGGGAACGAAATAGTGTAGGACTCTGGCTGAAAGAAAGAAATCTTTTTAAAATAGAGCTAGTTTAATACTCTGTACAAGGGTCGCCACAATACTGTGTTTTAGGCAGCCACGCTCTATACGCATATTAAGCTGGCGTAGCCATTTCAAAAGGCCAATGCCAAATTAACACGATACTTATTTGCTAATTATTTGCCAAAGAATTAATTTTTTTGCTCCAGCCGTTTTCGAGAAACAATGGCTATGCTAGCGTAATATCAAGCTAGCGTAGCCACTTATGTATCTCTGTACCTAACAGGGATATCAATTCCATTCATGCAGCAAAAATATTCATATTCGGTGGATTAAGAGGAAATAAATAGCAAATAAATATGCCGCAAAGATGGCGTCGATATCTTTGTTATGTCTTATGATACAACATGTGGCCACGTTAGCTTAATATTAAGCTAGAGCAGCCACAGTTTTTCGAAAACGACTGGGGCAAAAAGATTCATATTCGGTGGATTAAGAGCAAATAATTAGCAAAAAAAATATGCCGCAAGAATGGAATTGATATCCCTGTTAGGTACAGAGATACATATAAGTAGGTACACTAGCTTAATATTACGCTAGCATAGCCATTGTTTCTCGAAAACGGCTGGAGCAAAAAAATTAATTCTTTAGCGAATAATTAGCAAATAATTAGCAAATAAATAGCAAAAAAATATCGTGTTAATTTAGCATTGGCCTTTTGATATAGCTACGCCAGCTTAATATACGTACGCTCTATCGGCGACCGTTAAAAAACATAAGACAATGTGCAACGCACTGCAGTATCACGCGAAACATACATAGGGCGGTCGAGGCGCCTTATCACGATTCTATTACAATAGTCAGTAGCTCCCCAAGTTGAGCACTATAACCTCAACACGAACAAGGCACGTTCCTTTATTCCCTGCGCTAATTTGTCCATAGCCAAGCGTTTCCAAATACCTCGGAACATCGATTTCCACGAAGCGAAAAGATCACCCGTCCCACGCTTCCGCGATATTCGAACGGCGCGATAATCAAGTATTCATTCCGAGAATCGAAACGTACCGAAGGGCGAGGTATCGACATTCGAGATCGATAAACGTCAGAGGGATTTCTGAACGATATCGGTGCAGTCGATTCTCTCCATACCGCGTCGATTCCAAGTGGGCGAAGCGTTCTTTCCTTCGTTAGCCAAAGACGCGTTCTCTACCGGTGTTTCGCGACGGCTTCTATTTGCGGCAATAACGACCGGCTACTCGAATTCAGAAATGGCACGTTTGCGTTTAGCCTTGTTCGTCCCAACGCGGTTTTGGCATCCGTGCACGAAACGCTTCCCTAATAGACGATTGCCAAATAAGTAAACATCGCACGTTGGCTAATTTCGAATACTCGCTGTCGTGGGTGGTAGGCCTGAAAGGATGATCCACGGGGGACAGGGTTCGTCGAAGAACAGGCAACGATCGAGCGATTTCCGGCAAGGCTCCGCCTTGATCGTTGCTCGCGATTTCGTTGCGGTGGTTGCGTGAATTGCAGCTTGCGACGTGAAATTCGATCGTTACTCTGCTTGCAACGCACTTCGCTGCTATAGTTCGCACGATGATAGGTATTACGGGCCGCGCGAAGCCGGTTTCGTTTATTACACCGAGCTCTCGAACCGGGAATTTATTATTCGCGATGCCACGCGCGCGCGCGTCTCGATCGGCCTCTTTTGCGTTTCTCTTCGCCGATCACGTGTTTCCCTGCGTTTTATTTAGCCTTGCCATTGTGTTTGCCGCGAAACGGACACGGGAGGATTTCAGTCACGAACTACGGGGAACTACTAATAACAAGGGAAGGGTTCAGCCTATGCTTCCTCCCTCCCTGTGATTTCAATCTACTTTCGCAGGCTGATAGATTGCAGGTCCTTGTTGCTGTGTTGTGGAAGTATCAGGTGTGATAACTCGATCGTTTGGAAAGTATCAGCAATTAGGGTAACATGTCTCGCGATAACGAGGCGGTTCTTGCAAATAGGGCGTAGCTCTTTTAATCGTTTACGAAAATGTTAGAGGGAGGGATAGAAAAATGTGTTGTATAGGAATCGACACATTTTCGTGGCTCCTGTTTCGACTACGATCCCTGGAAGGTGGAAGAATTGTTTTAGAGGCCCAACCCATAGGCTGGCATAGCCTATTGCATCCAATTGGTACAGTAAAGTCTCCATAAATGCACTAGTTGAGTCCCGAGTTTGTGCATTTATGAAGACTTTACTGTATTTACCACAGAAAAATCTCGCTCCAACCGTAGAACGTTGTTTATCTGTGTTAACGTTAAATCCAACGTTGCATTCGTCGGCTTGACGCCTTTTTAGCCCAGTGTACAGCGTAGTAACCTTAACGAGCATTCTAACAGAGTATCTACCTTACCTCGTTTAAATTATAACGCAGGATTTAATTTTTAAATAATCTACAAACCAAGTCGCCCGTATTTGTACTTCATATTTTGTGTTTAAATTCAACCAATCACAACGTTAAATCTATATTCATTATACTCCAATTAGATATCCTGCGGATCTCTTCAACTCGTATTTACTCGTTCATCGAGGATCGCGTACTCGGAGCATGGAGAAAGAGAGATTAATCCTGACAGGAATTGCTGGTTGTACTGGATCAGACGGTTCAATCGGCCTTGAAAGGCCTACGATTAAGCAAACATTACCGGGCACTCTCCACATGTCCCTTGCCGATTATACGGCGTAATTCTTTTCTCCCCGTCCCTCCCCGCGATGCATCGTTTGTACACATTTTAAATTCTACTTACGCGAAAAGGTCTAGAACGTAATTAATCGCGTAAGTCGAGGACTTATACCGTGCGACTATGAATATCAATCTCTGTCGTCAAAGCGGCCATGGCGCAGATGGTATAAGCGTACAATTTATGTGCCCCGAGTCGCGGGTTCGAGTCTTCGTTCGTCGGATATACTTTTTCAAATTTTGAATTAACGAGGAAAATAAGCCTTCGATGTATTATTCATCGACTAAGTAACCGTTGCCCATACATTATACTAACGTTTTAGAGGATTTACTGGCCATTTTTAAATGCGAAGAGAAATATTGAATTCGTTTATAATTAAAGAAGAGTCGAAATATTTTTGTAATCAATTTTTTAAATTATTCAACTTTTACTTCATCCCTCGGAACGTTCATATATCGTTGCAACCATTTCGACGACAGAGATTGATACTCGTAGCGCACGCTCTAAGGTACATTACACGAATCCCTTGTATCTCTGAAATCATCGAGTAAGTACGCCTAATATTGTGCAGTTGTACATATGGCACTCATGATCCACTATCCTGCAAAAGTAGGTCAAGATTGGAGGGGAGACCAGTTGAGTGCTCCCTTGTAAGTGTTGCAACGGTTGCTTGCTCTCTTGCGACCATATTTGAAGAAAATGAATATCGAATACTAAATATCACGGCGAGACCATTCGATCGTTCGTCCAATTCGAGTCTCGATTAATTCGCGGAGAAGTAAGGGGTCAGAAAATAATTTCTTTTCGCGGGACAAGGTGAAATTGCCACGATAAAACGGCTAAACGCGCGATGTTTTAACTGAAAAGCACGCATTCGAGATTTAACCGAGGAAAACGCGATGTTTCATGTGCATCGATCCAATAGAAATCGAGCGGCGAGGAAATTGCGGGAACATCGGTCCGACAAACCGCGCGCTGCGAGACAACGGTACTTCCCCGCGATCGTAAACGCTGCTTGACCGTTAAGTTGACTCTTTCCATCCACTTCCAGGCCTTCCTCTTCTCTTCTCGAACCCAGAACCGTATACAATATTAGTTACAATAGTACACAGTCTACTTTATTTTAAATTAAATGTGGGACAAAGCAGTTCGTTAGTGGGAACAAGTTTTGAAATTAGCAAGAACAATAGTATTTCGAATGGTGCAGTCTATTTTATTTTATATTAGATGTGGAACAAAGCAGTTCGTTAGTGGGAACATTTTTTAAAATTAGTGGGAACA
>NC_071980.1:11609496-11618093 GCF_026283585.1 Hylaeus volcanicus
TTTATTTTATATTAGATGTGGAACAAAGCAGTTCGTTAGTGGGAACAAGTGTTTAGACTGGCATTTGAAAATAGTATTCCATTCGAATCTCATCAAAATTGTTTCCGCGTATTATTGCCAAGTTCATTATCCTCGGGAGTGTAAATACTTTGTCGGTCTCTTATCGTATACGTCGCGCTTCAATTAAAACTCGTCCAGGTCGAGTAGATAATCGACGTAGGCCGGGAATCACGGGTTTATTTGCTAAACCAGTCCTCAAGAATTACGTAACGCGACGGGTACCTAAAGTCTCATCAATATTCCTAGCGTGTTCGAGTCAATATACCATCCGCGGGATAGAATTTAATTCTGTTTCCTTTTACGAAAGAGCCTTGCGGCTTATTACGTCGCTCTCAAGGCGGCCTGTGTATCTCTCCACCTCCTCACCCTCTCCACGATTCTTTCTTCATACCTGTTAAACTTCCATCCAACAAGTTTCGAATAGAATTCTTTTGCAAGCGCCTGTTAATAGCACCGCCCCGAAGAATGAATCCGCGCGAACGCTAAACGGAAACGGGGAGGGTGGACTTTCAGAATCGACAGTCTCCACAGTGGTACGCGAACCTGTAGATCGGGACAGCTTCTCCACCTGTCGCCTGATTATCAATCTCATTTTGCACGATAGGATCATCAATGGATTGCGGAGATCCATCGGATTGCAATGAGCCCAAACACGGCCTCATTTGAACTATTTTTACTTATAGTGCGATACAGTAATGACTGGATAAGTGCAAGATAGGTTTTACTGGATAAATGACTATCCCCACCACTGGGGAGTTCCCCCCCCCCCCCCTTGACGCACAGCTAGCGAGCAATGTAATTGGATCCTAACCGATTCATACGCTTCTGCCGATTGCATTTTTTCCCCGGATCTCTTTCTCTTTCACTCTCTGAGTCCTTTTTTACGTTCGACACACAATAGAAACCTCGACTGGATAACTGCAATGTTTGGGTCCCGATTTTCTTGCACTTATCCAGTCCTTACTGTAGCACTTCTCACAGCTGCCGAATTGAGTCATGTTTGCACTCATTTTCATGGGGAAAACCTTGCCAATTCGTTGACAACACTTCCGTAAACATACATTGGCTAAAATGTAATCATTATTATTATTATTATCATTAATGAAAGAAATTTCGAATAAGCACGTAAGTTCCATCTATGAGTTTATGCAGAGATTGAACGGTATTTTGTACACGAAGAAAAATTATGATATGGCGTCAGAGGAGAAAATAAGCACACAAGTTCCATCCACGAGTCTATGCAGAGATTGAACGGTATTTTGTACTTGGAAAAATTATGATACGGCGTCAGAGGAAAAAATCATTAAGTAACGCGTTAAATGGCTCGCGAAGCCCTATCAATTTTTAATATTTCACGGTCGATCGGTCGGACGACCAGCCCCCAGGCGTCGTTTAGAAAGAAAAAAAAGACGTCCGGGGAAACTTCTTCGTCCGGACGAGAAAATAAAGCAGGCATTAACGACAGAGGAGGAAGTCTCGCTTTGAGCCGGCTTGTAAAGGGCATAATGAAATCTAGCAGCGAGTCTTCCGGCAAAGTTTTCTGCCTGTTTGACTTTTGGAAGAAATTATAAACTGGTAGCGACGAAAGGCCGGATACTCCGCCTTGAACCTCACACTTCCAGATGCCTCGAATTTACACGAAACGATAATCTAGAGATTTTTCTAATAAAGTCAACTCTACCGCTAGTTGTCTGTCCGTTCCTTTCGGCTTAATTATTCAAATCAACGCTGCTGAATAGAACGAATTATCTAGCTCCTTTTTTTAAAAATATGTCGAACTCCCGTAAGTGGTTCAGGTGTTTCATTCGATTCTCGCCCCTGCGTACACGCGTAAACTTGTCGAAACGTACGCAAACATCGTCTCACAGCGCCGCATTCCCATCGATCGACGGCCCTCAGTTCCAGCTGCATGATATACGAGAGGCTTTGGAAATACGCTGAGACTCGGTACGGAGCCCCGGTATGCTCGTGTGTTTGCCTTCTTTCTCCCATCGTGGAACGAGCTATCGACACGAGCTCTACGTATCGACGCTGCTCTGAAGGGAACAGTTCTAAAAGAAACGCTAACTCCTATCGGTCAGACGGCGGGACCACAGTTCCATTGAAAAGTACATCGAACTTCGTAATCGAGCTGGTAGTTATTCGAATAACGAATCGTATATTTTCCTTGCTTCTACTTAAAGACTATTAAAATGTTAACCATTTGAAAAATTCACGTTTCCGTCTTCGCTCTCCCCGCTTCGCGGTGGTTAAGAATCACTCGGCCAACCCCATGGGCAACCACCCTCAGGACTATTCTCGTCAGTCCCGAGCGGTACACAAGAGGGCGTGTAGGTTCGAAAAACAATGGCTCGTGTACAAGCGGACGATCCTAAGGCAGTGTCTAGTCGCGTTTTGTGCACGTACACGCAACCACCGTGTGCTTTCATACCGCTTCCTCTGTACGCGTCCTTGCGTGGGTGGTGCTGGATGGTTGTGTTTGCACAGGCTCTATACACGAAGAAGTGCAATCAGGGCTTACAAAGGTTGTAGCATTTCATAAAGGTCACATCCACAACCTCCCTCTCTCCCTGGGGGGTATTAAAATCAACCCCTATGCCTCCAACGTGCCTCGACGAGGTTCCCGGTTTTTTTCCCCTCCGCTCCCTCTCTTACGTGCCCCCCTCCCACTCTTGATATCTTCGCGTATCAACGGTTCAGCCGTGTGTTTATTGTCGTTTATTTATGTAAGTTTGTTGTCTATCGACAAAAACTTAGGCGCACGATTCGAACTCTGAAGGAGTCGTTACGGCTAACCGCTCGCACGCCTCGAGACTCGGGCAGTTAGTTACAATCGCGCGAGAGATTCACAGCTACGATTCTGCTGCCTAGAATCTAAGATTATTATATTGTAAATTGTTAGGCCTGGATCTTTAATCCCAATCCGACTTTGTTATTGATTCAGGTAATGCACCGGGTGAAGATCAATTGTGTTATTCGTGTAATTTCGCATCCTTTTTTGTTATAATCCCTAAGCATAACTTATGTTTATTTTGTGCGCACTCTTCGATTGTTCCGCGTCGTCGTCGACGTGTTGTGGAGACTTTCGCGATTACGAACTTATCGATTCTTCGTTTAACGAATATCCTGAGCTTTTTTTTCCTCCATGGGATTTGTACAGCGGTGTTGATCGATTGACGTCTACCAGTCCGCCTGTCTCGACGAACGCGAGCAGATCCGTGATAAATGTCGCGGATAAAACTGTAATGCACGGACACGTGGATGGAATATTTGCATTTAAAGCGCAGATGTCCTCGTAGGTCGTCGCGTTGCCTTTGCGTTCCCCTCGAACCATTCCGTCGCGAGATATCGGAAATGGGGTATAAGCGAATAATAAAATACTAAATTTATAGATTAACTTTAGCTTTATTCACTAATATGTCACGAACAAATTGTGAGCTTTTTCTCGATGAGGAGCTGCACAAGACTGACCGATGAACGTTAAGAGGTTAGGCCACTCTGGAGGGCAAAAAAATAGGCTTTCTTGGGGATTTTTTTTTCTTCAGAAAAACTACAAAACAAATTCAGATTACAAAAAAGGATGTTTATCATAGATATTAGTGATTGTATACAATAATTTTTTTGAAGCGTTTTTGCGATGACGTCTTCGTTTTTCCAGGGTCCACGGCTGGACATACAGCTCCTGTAATTTTTGAATTATGATGAGCCACTGAATTTTTTTCGACTATATATAACAACAGCTATAGAAGTACGTAGGATTTTTTCGATATATTAATTTTTGACCAAATGGCGCACTTCTGAAGTGAAAAGTGAAAAATGTGCCTACAAAATTGTCAGAAAATTGTTAATTACAAATGAACTATGTATACAGCGTAGTTTTAGCAGTTTTATGTAGGCCATAGCCTAAACGAAAACTTTCTCTTTCGTTATTCTGCAGCGGCAGATATAACGTTGTACATATATTTTCAGTACATTTATTTTTATAATAAAATGACATGTTGGTGTTTAGTAAATATTCCAACACGGGATTTACGCGCTTATTCGAAGCTTCAACGATAATAATAATTACGTTCTTTTTTTACATGAAGAAAGTGTGCAATCGTGGATTAGCATACGTCTAAGATCGCGAAAGCATGGAACTCGCGCGTTAGCATTTTCGAACCCGTTGAAATGCAAATCCTTAAACACCTCGAAGAAAGAAAATTTGGTCTTACGTATAATGTCAAGGCCTAGTAACAGGATTTCCTACTCGATTCTTGGCGAAGTTATACTCGAACTCTATCCGTATATTTTTTCTCATAAATTGCCGCAGAAAGGCATCGTTTCAAGATTCACGAATGTTCATGTTTCATATTTGTCTCTTGCTGGAAACAGATACTCTTTCTTTCGATCGACAAGAAGAGTTTATATTTCTTGGCAGACGCAAGCGTCCAGCATGTTTCCGAGATTTAATCGCGATTCCGGACAAATATTGATACAGTAATGTCTCCATAACTGCACAAGCATTTGTGCATTTATAGAGACTTTCGATTGGACATTTGAACAGCTGTTCGAGCGGAATCGGTAGCGTTCTTGAACAGGTTGTTTGTTGTTAATGTTTATTCGTCGTCAACGAGATTTTGTTTTTGTTTTGTGTTGTCAAACTTCCGTACCGAATACGCAGTGTGTCAAATAAGTTTTAACACTGAGTCTGTAAAAATTATACGTCCCGAGCGGTACACAAGAGGGCGTGTAGGTTCGAAAAACTCTACGACCTCTCAAGAGGTATACACTCGGTAGTGAGGATGGTTTCTGTGCAGTTATCGTAGAAAAATAGGTGCAGTTATGGAGACATTACTGTACACCGATGCATCCGATTCCCCGGTTTCGAGTCCTACGTACACGATCGTATCCACTCTTTCTCGTCGCATTCGTCGATCCATTCTCCGTTCGCCCGCTTAGACTGTTATCCCGTCATCGATGGCCATTATCCGATAAACCTGCATCGCGAGGCGAGCGGCGAGTTCGCGACCTTCTGGTCGTAAAAATCGACCGAATGTGTGTCGCGTAAATCGCACGGAAGGTCGATGCAGAGCGGTCGCCGCGTACAATTGCGTCACGAAACAAAGTGACGAAGCGAATACAAATATTATTCCGTCTGGCGTACAATAACGGTCTAATAAAATCGGCGACGCCGCCACACGAGACCTTCCGTCGTCTAACGTCGCCGCAACGCCCACGCGAATCTCTCTCTCTCTCTCTCTCTCTCTCTCTCTCTCTCTCTCTCTCTCTCCGCAATGAAACTAATTGGCTCGTCTCGATCTTACTTTCCTTCGTTCGTCGACGTCTCGATAAACTCCGTTACCGCCAAACCTCTGTGACCCCACGCGAAAGGGCGAGTCTCGCGTACCCATTGTATTTTTGTAGACTGATTTCATTCAACGGAACATCTATTTAGTTTGTTTGCGGAGCCAAGCGGAATTCGGGTTATCGAGGGATAAACGAGCGATCGGATAATCGCAGTCCATGAATCGGCGAATAAACGTGGACGCGAAAACTATTCCATCTAGATGAAAGGTTTAGTATAAACCCGCAGCCAGTAAACCCGTCGGTATTTTCGACACTTGTACGCTTTCTTTAGCGCGTCGATACTTTAATCCCTTTCGACTTTGCGAATCTGCTTTCCGCTCGACCGGATGCATAGGAAACCCTAACTCAGGACCCCGAATCGCTTCCTTTCGTCGATGAAAAATATTTATAAACTACCTCTTTCTCCTCGACCATTCTTGATTATCGTTCCTAATCGCCTTTAAACCGCAGATATAATTTGGCGATTCTCTGGTAGAAATCAGTCGCGTCTCGTTGGTCAGCGGAACTTCCAAGAGAAGACACGCTTTCTTCGAAGAAGCGTCCGCTTCCTTTACTTCGAATTTTCTTCTCTTCGCCGGTCGTTTGGGACTTTCGAATTTCTTCGTACCGCCGATTTTTCCCTTTGGAAGCAATTATTCGAAGCGGTTTCGCCGTTTAACTTCCGTCGACACGCTTTCACGAACGATCTTCCACGGATGCTTTTTGCGCGACCGGATCCGATGAAAATAACGCTACGGACTTTTGTTCTCGTGGAACTCGTGCCTTACGAGCGGAGACCCAGCCTCCCACTCTGTCCGTTCGTGGGCTCTCCCTCTCGATAAAGGAATCAAAACGTGGAGAATTTCTTTGATTTCACTCAAGCTCGAGTACGCAAATTGTTTCTCTTCGTCTTTTACTGTAAAAATAGCGAGGGACTTTTTAGACCGCAGACATTTAATTTTCAATTGCCATTTATCTTATTTGTCGAGCCAGGACCTGCTCACACTTAGCATGTTGATTACCACTGACAGTGTTTTTCACTGAAGAACTAAAAAAAAATTAATTCTGAAAATCAAATGTCTACGGAAGCTGTACTACTAACCTTTTGCAGTCCAGATTTTCTGATTTCAGTGCAGGATAGCAAAGAGTTAAATAACACATTTCTAGTTTATAGTTTAACACGATGACCGCCACGTCACCCATATATGGGCGACAGTGCTTTTCATCGAAGAACTAAAAAAAATTAATTCTGAACTCTAAATGCCAAAGAAAATGAATTCGAACGAAGTATTTGAATTTCGACAAAGTTACAAACACCGCAATAAATGTTTGATTACGTAGCTTCCAATAACCCGTAAACAAAGTTTAATCACGGTAGAAATTTTCAAGAGTATCAGTCTGGCCGTCAACGTGTTAATTAACATTTAGCCTCCCAATTACGGCGTCCAATGACCAGATATATTCCCGTCGCGTGTCCGTGCGCGCTTCCACGTGACGCATAACGGGTGTCGCGTGAAAAAAAAAATTGCGAGAAAGGCGGGGCTGGTTAACGGCCCATTAGACCGCTGCAGGGTAACCCGGCCGCACCCTTAAAGGCCATCCAATAATAAAATCCGCGTCATTTGGCTAAAAGCTACCACGATGGGGTATCTGGTATCAAGGTGTGGCTCCAACCCTTATCACGCGAGTTCCCCTCCACCGAGTTTACCTTCCTGCACCTTTTCCTCTCTCTTGACGGCATGTGCCCATTTTTTTTTTTTCATTTCTTTTCCTTCGTTTTTCCCCCCTCCCTGTTTCTCATTCATCCCCCTGGAGGACGGCTCGTCACGGTGAATGGGCGAGCACGCTCTGGAGAGTTTATTTTAATTGAATTTTGCAACTAGGCTAGCGCCTATAACGGGAAAAAGCCGCGCTCGCGAGACCAGACCGCGGATAGACTGCTCACAATGCCCATTGTTTCGCGACGGGTACCTCGATAATTGTGAATCTGTTCCACATGCATTTCTTTTTTTTTTCTCTCGTCCCGCGGATGGGTCCCACGGAGCGGTTCGTATGCGAGCGATGCAACCCGAGACACGTAGTTTCAGGTACCGTTGGGAGATTCGTTGACCTCCTCGGAGGTATATTACCGTTTTCCATGAATTAAACAGCGATTCGAGCTGATATCCATCCAATGCACCGATCTCGCAAGAATAGTGTATCATACCTGGGATTCTGAATATCACAGATGGATTTTATTATCCTAAATAAAGCAACTCGCGATGGAATCTCGATAAGTGAACCTCTAGTCTACTTTAGAGCCTCGTACGGTGCATGGTGTTTACAAGGGGAGAGCTTGGTCGACGTGCAACATGTAAGCTCGTTGGAAGCGGGTATGTGCTGCATAGTAACCTCATTGGATCGATTACCTCGATTATTGCAGCCCTCCTTGGTCCCCACTTCCTGCAATAATCGAGGTTCTACCGTGTTTAAAAAATCCTGCCGCTACTTAAAACACTCCCGTCGCTAAACGGTGTTGCTCGGAGGCAATCGTCCCGTCTCATCGGTATAACGGTAACGCAGTAACTTTGTGTCGCGGCGAGCAACTTCTCAACGGGAAAAAATCGACCGTATCCTGCGTTTTCGTCATCGTTCGACGCGTTTCTGGTTGGTCGAGTCACGCGGAAACTGGACGGGTTCACAGGTGTTCTCCTCCGCGCGTTTCGTTTTTTGTTTGCACGTGGGGACTTCCTGGATGACGAACCCCGTGGTCCGAGGATGACTCTCGTAAATACATCGCAAATTCAACCTGATACACGACGATATTTTGCAATGTACAACTATGTCACGATATGTGATTTATCGTGCAAACAGTTTCTGATACATCCTTCGATACATGTGGTGATACGTTGCAAACATATTGTGATGTACTATAAATATCATATGATACATATTGCCAATATTCGTTGATATACCTTCAATATACATACGTTGTGATAACTTGCAAATGTATTGTAACGTGTCACAATCACTTTGTGATGCATTATATATATTATATGATCTGCACGCCAAATGTTTTTTGATTATCTTTCAATATACATACGTTGTGATAGCTATGCAAAGGTATTGCAGCGTGTCACAAACACCTTGCGATGCACTGCAAATATCATATGATCTGTACTACAAATATTTTGTGATGTATCCTTCAATATACACAGGGTGTGACAACT
>NC_071980.1:11618103-11622334 GCF_026283585.1 Hylaeus volcanicus
CTTGCAAACGTATTGTGACGTGTCACAAACACTTCGTCTTGCATTGTTAATATCATATGATCTTTACTACAAATATTTTACGATATATCCTTTAATACACACACATTGTGATAACTTGCAAACGTATTGCAACGTATCTCAAATACTTTACGACGCATTGTGATTCAGTGTACATAAAGTTCCCTTATATTATATCCTGTCACAAGAGCACCCAAGACAGAAAGGAGCTTTGGGAAACGCTGTTCGACGGAGTCGAACGGTACAAAACGCGCGGGAGAGGGTTGCGGCGCGTCGACCGAGCTCTTGGGTCAATGCGATCGGTTGCGTCCTGGGAACCGGTTTTCTGCCGATGGAACATTAACGCCAGCGGTTCTCCGCCGTCGTCTGGCGATCGCGTGATTCACGCCCGCGGGAAAGAACTCGGGAGCCTCCGTGTTTCCGTGCTTAGAAAGTTGCCGTCGCCTGCGAACGACAAGCGCGTTATCTGGGGCGAACGGTAGCGCTCGGTCGCGAAACGACACTTCGCATGACACGCTTCTGGATGTTTCCTCGACACGAGCGCGGGGGCCAACTTGTATCCGAACAGCCCGATCGACGTATGAAATTGCTCGAGGGATTTTCTGCCCTTTATTTTCAACCCTCCGCGACACGGGGTCGAACTTCTCGCGAGATAGAAACACGTATGGGCAACAGCGACTCGTCCTTCTTTTAATACCGTATTTTATATGTTAGTACTCTTGATTTGTTAGTACTTAATGGTCGTTTTAGTTTAGTTTTACTTAACCCTTTGCACTTGAGGTCTTTTTTTCTGGTATCTGTCAGCAACTCGAGATGCTTTCTTAGCACGAATGCCAAGCTTAGATTGACTTTGAAAATGAGATCTCGAGCGCAAAGGGTTAATAATAGGGACGATGATTCTATGAACCTTATTCCCTTAAGTATTACTTCGGTTTTTCGTTATTGAAGCAAATACAGATGTAGTGCTACAGTAACACCAACAATAGCATGAATATTCATTATAGATTTTAGATAGGAATTATATCTGCGGATAGAGCAATAATACATATCAAATCCCTAACCTATTCGTTGCATCAGAGGCCCCAATTAAAACAAATCACAACAGAAATTTTGTTCACTCTAAATTTTGGGCACAGAATACTTTCTTTGCTTCCAAAGAGAAAGTGCCTTTCGCAAAAGCTGCAGTGACCTGGGTTATTACGTTCGCGACCAGCAACTGCTCTCCCGAAATAGTATACGAGATCCTTGGGAATGATAAATGAATAGTGTCCGCTCATATCTATCCGCGGACGTTTATCGTTCGTAGAACGCAGGTTGCGCGTCGCTTGAATCGAGCTGTATCGGCACCAAACACGCCAACGACGTTTCCAACCGATTAATTAGTCATTCCGTTAGCCTAATCGCGATACGTCCTCACGCGATTTTACGTCGCGGAACGAGCGCGGTTTATACGGTCAATGAAAACCGGACCGTGTGGAATACTGGCCAAGTTCGCGACTTGGTCGAATCCACGAGGCACCGGAAATCCAGTTCCCCCGGATTTCAAAACGATTCTGAATGAAATCAGGTTACATAGGTGTCATTTATGGAAATCTTAATTTCTGACGTCCATAGTGAGATCCTTCTGTATGTTACAATTAAAGGAGACTAGGTGTATGCATTTTTAGGAGAGCCTATTTTTTTTTCAAATTTGTTAATGTCTATACATTTGTCAATTAAATTTGTCAAACTTCTAAAAATGAAAGGCAAGATAAAGGATCAGGACGAACAAATTATAGGAAAGGGTTGTATAACAATTAACATAGGATTAGCTCTTGGTTAAGGTGTCTGAGAAATTGTTAAATGTGTATACATTTGAAAAAAATAAAAATTGGTACATCTAGGGGGAAATTAAATTTGTCAGACTTCTATAAATGAAAGCAAAGATAAAGGATCAGGACGAACAAATTAAAGGAAAGAGTTGTATAACAATTAACATACGGTTAGGTCTGGGTTTGTTCGTTCCGATCTTTTATTTGTGCTTCAATTTTTAGAAGTCTGAAAAATTTAATTCCCCCCTAGAGACACCAATTCTTTCTTTCTTTTTTTTTTTCAAGTTCGGTTCAGACCTAAACATCCGTAACCGATCAGTAATTCGGCATCGATACACCGCACCGAGAACGGCAGTAATTTCAGGAAACGATCGACGTCTGGGAATCACCGTGCAATCGAACACCTCGACCCTTGACCTCTTTTCGCCGAAACGAATACCCTGAGTCGCGATCTACGCTGTCGTCAACACGTCACGATTCCCTTTATACCGAGCAGAGGAGGATTTATTTGATGGACGGTGATTCGATACGTCTTGACCCTGAAATTTAAGAAGCCTCTCTCCTTTTTCTCCGATGAAAAAAAATGAAACTCACCGCATCGAATATTCCAAGTTTCCGTGGTACCTGGTTAGAAAATGTCGCGAATTATTTTTCCACACCCCGTATAGCCCGGAATCGAGACGAATCTCTCGGGAAGGAATAATTCCTTCTCTGCATTCACGGGCGTCTCGTTGTTTTTCTGCCGTCTTAATTGTTGCGTCCCGATTGTTCTCGATGGTTATCGAACCTGTTCTCGAATCCAGCTCCTTGAACGAGGAATATTCTTTATCCGACGGATTGTCTGGCTCTCGCAAGATTTACCAGCGAACGTCCGATCTGGAATATCGGAACGGGAGTCCCGATGGTTCGTACTTGTATCGGCGAGTGGTATTTCCATCGGACTCTCCTCTGTTTCGATTCAATCGTAAAAATGAACGAGTCTTATTCGATGACTATCGGAACCGCGGCCATTTATGTATTTATAACTCTTTAAATCGTCGCATTACAATTTTAATATTTCGATAAATACGCTTGTGGGGCTCGCTAATCTTAACACTTTGGGAAGGAGTCTATAGACTTTTCAATTCTAATGTTTACAGTGGTTACAATTTAGCCTAATGTTTACAGTGTTCGTACTCGATATAATAAGGAATTAAATAAGAGCAAGACTTGGGTGACGAGGGCTTCGAGTCCGTACCCGTATTTTTCCTTTCTTTTTTTACTATTTTTATTACCCTACGCTATGTCTTTCAATAGCATGCACAAATCAACGTTAGCTTACATTAATATTAGATCTACCAGAAAGTTACAAATGTAAAGTCGGTGATATCAAGTATGCGTATATTCATTAAAAATGGTATACAAATTGCAATCACGCTGGCAAGATGTCATAAATAATGATACAAATTATATTACTCAATAAAATTTATTCAAGGTATAAGAAATTTATTATTCTATGTCATTCTAAAAACTGACAGAACTTTCCGATAGACCTAATATATATATGTAAAGCAAAAGTTCATCAATCTTGTTAAACCCCGACCAAGTATAAATATATCTATCCACCCGAACTCCGTCCTAAAAATAAAAATTAATCGCAAAATCTAGTTCGCCCTTGCCAAAAATGACGTCGACCTATCTTCCGTGACGATCCGCGATCCTCCTCGTGCACGATCGCGGTAATTCCGAGCCCAGGAATCCGCGCGAGCGCGAAGTCGATAGAGATTTGGAATCGAAGTGTCGTTCAGTGACCTGTCGCGTGTATTTTCGGTGTCCGTCGAGCTGAAGCGGTGGAATGCGGCGCGAAGCGACCAAGACACCCTGTATATTCCGTACACGCAGTCAGGTGAGCTAACGGTGCTCCGAAGCGGTTAAGTAACGGGCTTCTCCGCTATTTGTCGTCGTACTTTTATTTCACGCAAACGGGCCCGGGTTCCACGAACCCGATTCTCGTTCACTCGCTTTGATTCATCGACGATCGTTTCGATCTCTTCTCACGCTACGCTTCTCCGTACCACGGGGATGAATCGTCGATTCACGTTCGTCGATCGTCGTGTATCGACAGTTGGATCGTTTTCCCGCGAGGAAAACTGAGAACGCGAGAGCGGAGAACCTTTGTAGCGAGGAAAGACCATTTCTACCGTGGGTTGCCAACATTGTAGAGCAAGTATTCTTATTATGTCTGTTAACCCTTTGCACTCGACAGCTATAACTATCTCAGTCACCATTAGGTTTCACGGAGAAAGTCCACAATACCTAATGTTTCTTTAGGCTTAATTTCTTTGGAACTCGACGTATCCATAAAATGATTGTCGGTGATGTAAAGGTGATCTTATTCTAAAATCTAGATAGCTTAGAATTCA
>NC_071980.1:11622344-11624031 GCF_026283585.1 Hylaeus volcanicus
GTAAAGGTGATCTTATTCTAAAATCTAGATAGCTTAGAATTCATGGCAATAGAATGTTAAGAAACATGTCGAGTTGCTGGTAGATACCAGAAAAAAGGTCTCGAGTGCAAAGGGTTAACACCTTGGTCGTCACGTCACCTATATAATGGTGACGGAGCTTCTCATTAAGCAAACAAAGAAATTAATTCCGAAGGCATGCTATCGATAAAAATGAATCCGAATAGAATTTGTGAATATGTCGAGGTTAGAAAACCAAGTACCATAACAAATACTAGGTTACAGAGTTTCCAAGTGTCTCGAAAGAAAATTTCAACGACGCAGAGATTTTCACGAGTGTTAGCTCGGCGATCAACGCGTTAAACATCGACCTCCGTTACGTACTCCTTCTCGATATTTGATATTCTTGTCTAGACGATAATTTCGGCCGCAATCTCTGGATTCGCGGGCGCGTGATTCGGGCCCTTTTTGCACGGCGAGTCGGTTAGTTAGAATCAATAATACGCCCCGTCCCTCTCCCACGCGTGAGATATGGTAATGTGCAGGGCCGAAATCTAGATTCGGTTCAATTCAGCCTCGCGGAAAGTTTTACCGGCCAGTTCCACCGTTCATTACCACTCGCAGATGCACGAACATTTCAGCCCCGGTGCTCGTATCGAAAAGTTTCCGCTCCGCGCGTGTGTTTCGAGCGACTGCACCGTTTGCAGCTACGTTAGAACCGGGAATTAGAGGTAACGCAGGGACAGCTTTTATATTCCGGAGCGTTTCTACGCTTCTTCGCTCCTTGACGCTAATTTCCCATTTCGCGGGGGAGGAGACGTCGTCGTTCTCGCGACACGAATAGTACCACGATTACTTCGATCGTGACACGGAGGTGGATGGGAATACAAATTTAGAACAGTGAGAAACAGAGATTGAATTTATTCTGAAAAACGCAGGTAATCTTAGTTAGGTTGAAATTTAAATTGGAACGAGTGTCGATGGAAATGTGTTCATAGTTTATTATTTTTCAAGTTCGTGGTTCGACCATCTATCTCGAATCGAGGGTTGGTAGAGAATTTTGCGTGTATTTTAATTTGGCTCGGAATTTACGTTAGAGTTAACCCCTTGGAATTGACTGCGCATTGGAAAGTAACTTGTACACCGTAGAGAAAGCGATCTCTCTAAACATCTGCGCACAGATTCTGTAATCTCGCCTTGCTTATCGAAGTTGAGAAATATGGGCGATATTCCGAACGAGGAGGCTATGATGTAGGGCCACTCAGATACTTAATAAACTTTCGAATATTCAAAAGTGCACTTTAAAAAAGAAGGATCCCACCTATCTTTTTAATAAGAATCACTTTGCCCAGACTTACAAAAATTATTATATGTTTCGGATTCAGAAACTTATAAATTGTTTAAAAAGGGAGAGGGTTATGTAAACTAGGCGACACGTGTTGTTGCAGTGCGACAATACTGTAATTATAAAGTGCAAATATATATATATATATATATATATATATATATATATATGATATATATGATATATATTATATTTATGATATATATGGATCCCATGTCGCATGGATCCGGGGATAATAGCGGATTAACGATGCTATGTCATAGTTGTACAAGTGATAACATTATTTAAGATTGTATTAATAATTGATTATACCGACAAGTGTGTTGATTCAGGTATAATCATTAG
>NC_071980.1:11629031-11632340 GCF_026283585.1 Hylaeus volcanicus
AGTCTGAATCGACCTTAAGACTTCGAGTCGCCAAGGACCCGAAGTATCCAACAGTGTCTAAGATAAACGAAAATTAATAAAATTAAGAAAGAAAATCCAAACTTGTAAACGGTAGCGTGCAACGAAACTACTCGCAAGGCTAGAAAACAATACGTGCGATCGCGCTAACTGCGTGCACCGGCTCGTATAAATCCGTATATCGCAGTTAAAGGGTTAATGGGACAGTTGTCCGACTTTAAATCCTTCCACGGTCGACGGGGGCGATCGTTTCGCAGGAGGGAGGAGGGCACGGGGCGAAATCGAACGCCGCGAGCCATTAAGGGTGGATAATGGCCGGCAGAGAGGGTTTTCGAAAAATCTGGCAACGATTGTCACGGTCGACTCGTGCCAGATTCTTCTCCCGTGCTCGAGTATAGAGCCCGAGAGGAATCAATAGGCTCGTATTGTAGCACGGATTTGTAAGCCTCCGGCGGAAACCTTACGTATTCAACAGTGAGTCACACTTCCAGCAACGTATCCCACCCCTCCTCCTCTTCCCTCTCACCTACGACAATGTTCCACGGGCATTGTTTCCCACCCTTTCGCCCAAAATCAAACGCTCCTCTCCGCTCTTTCTCGCTTCGCGTCGAGCCTTCAACCCCATTTCTTTTTCTTTTTTTTCACCCCCTTTTCAAACGCAATCACCGTGATTTCCATTTAGACGTTCGTTTCACCGCTTCCTGTTCGAGGGCACTAATGACTTATGCGACGACGGGGACACCCGCCGTAACCCCATTGAAAACTGTGCCGTGAATTGAGTAGCCTCTCAACCCGTTCTTTCTCGCCTTCGAGAACGGCCGCGAATCCGTAGCTCGTTCGTCAACCTGTTGGCCCTCGGCGTACCCGTGCTTCCAACGCGTTGCTTCAAGCGTCCAAAATCGATCGGATTGACCGGATTGAAATTACGACTCGTTTACTCTTCGAGGCGCAAATTGTTGGAGTATACTTGGTGCAAATTTTTTTGGGAAATATTTGGTTGTTCAAAAAGTTTCTTCCGTTTCATTAATAAGTGGACCGTTTATTTTGAAAGTGGTGTAAGTCCATTCGCAGCCCGTAAGTATACATCAGTTTAGTAAAATTACGCCTAAAACAAATTTATGTAACCAAATTACATATTGACAAAACAGTAGAAACATTGCCGGACTTCGTATAATTTGCCTACATTTTTTAATTAACAGATACGTTAATCTTTCATTTTCTCGAAACAAGAAAAAATGGACACACCGCTTTCAAAATAAACGGGTCCAAGTAATACATACGCGATATTTTATTTACAACGTTAACATCTAAGAAATTAGATTGTCTGTTTGTATAAACACTGCCGCACAAAATAACTGAGCGCAAGTCACGAAAGAAACTTTTGGGCAACTTAATACTATGCTCCGAGATCTCAGGAAAGGTACTGGAATAGTAAGGTGGCAATTTTTAAAAAAGATTTCAAGGCTGATTTGAATTTTGATATATATTTATTAACTCCTTAGCTGACAATGACGCCTTAGAAACGTCATAAGTCTATCATAGGACGTTTACTACAACTATTACTATTAATGGTCCCGAATCAAAGGACGTTTGCAATTTGTACAACTTCGAACGCTCAGCCAAGTTGTGACCTTTTGGTGGTGTCGCTTTTGGCACGCACAGTTGGAAATTAAATCGTAGGGCAAGGGGTTAAATTACCATTGGTACTGTTGCGCCGGGGGGTTGAAGCACGAGAATTCATTGTAATTAAATGTAAAGTTTATTAACAAACTATAACTTTTAAACAATATAACGATAATATAACGATAATCTTAAAGACTTGTAACGAAACGTCTTCTCTCTTTGAGTTCTAGAATCGCTCTCTTCTATTTTAAAAATTTGCCGCTTCCTGGCAACCGGAAGCGCGGGAACTCGTTTCCGCAACTTCACATCGTCGCAACATCTTCACACCGTCGCGACGATGTAACTCGGAACTGTAGTGCGGCATCAGCATACCGTCGCAACAAGTACCATTTTGGTTTTACAACCTTTCCACCTTTTAACACGTTGGCTGCCAGGCTAAAACTCGTGAAAATCGCTACAAAGTTCAAATTATGTCTCGAGGCCATCGAGGACAAGATAATTTACCATGCGTCGTAGTATTTAATTTTTTAAAGTCAACAAATTCACGAACCTTTCCAGATTTATTTCTGTTATTGTCTCACCTTCGGAATTAATTTGTTCACTTCCTTAATGTAAAATCCTGTCGCCCATTAAGGCTGATGTGACGACCAATGCGTTAAGGGATGCACGAAAGTTTATTTGATTTGTTCAGACCCGTACCAGCTACCAAAACTCGAAACGGTCTTTCCAGACAATCAAACACAAGCCTTTCCCGACAGTGTAGAGAGCACTCTCTTGGTTAGATTGACTCCCCTACGTTAGGATACTCTGGTCCAGATATCCACGTATCCTTTTTTTCGATGAATTTCTGAAACATTAATACCAGGAGAAGAGGGGGAACTCAGATCGAGCCTCTGGGCAAGCTTCTCGTTTGCCTATGGAATAATACCCTGCCACGTAATTGGAACCTAATCGGCCGACGAGGTTGGAGTATAGTCGATGATTCGGTGCCGCAAACATGGCCTGAAAGTATCGTGGCCCGATAAGATAGCCGTGTTATTAAACATTTCCCAGACGTAATAAGTACGGAGTAGTAACCCAGCACCCATCGTTCGCGGTGTTTACGGTCACCTCGGGTACCTAATCGACAGGCGGTGACGACTGTTCCCCGAATGGTACTCCGCTCCGGGCTAAATCGGTCAAACAACCGCTCGACGAGTTCGCTACCACGCGTCACGTAGGAGCCGATGCACCGATTCTCGCGAAACTTCAAAGTCACGTATTCCCGATAGCGATGATTTTCCGTTTTGCGTCGTCGTCCACGCGAGAGAACTCGGGATCTATAGTTGAAAGTTGCATGTACGTGACATATTCTTCAGGGAAGGTTGTTTAAAATTACGTCATCCCACAAGTTCATGCATTTATCGTTTCGCTCTTAAAATTAACAGGTGAAACATACCTTTAATTATAACGGAAAAAAATGTAAGAAATTCCTGTAGCTTTTTCCATTAAATATAAACACAATCTATGGCACGTACTTACGGGTACATGGTCCAATATTTACATACATTCAGTGGACTAAAATTGTTTAATATTATATCATCCCACAAGTTCATGGATTTATCGTTTCGCTCTTAAAATAAACAGGTGAAACATACCTTTAATTATAACGGAAAAAAATGCAAGAGA
>NC_071980.1:11632350-11651540 GCF_026283585.1 Hylaeus volcanicus
TAAAATTAACAGGTGAAACATACCTTTAATTATAACGGAAAAAAATGTAAGAAATTCCTGTAGCTTTTTCCATTAAATATAAACACAATCTATGGCACGACATTGCATGTACACGGTTTAATATTTACATACATTCACTGGACTCGTTCCAGGAACCGTGTTAATCGGGCTGGTACAACAACGGGAATAACGCAGCGGATATAAAACGAGTAGATCTTCCTGTTCCCTCTCGAAATTATGACATTTTCTATTCCGTCGCGCGGGGAACTACGCGATCCGACGACATGTTCCGTGCCAGCTGTCGTCGTAACACACGGGAATGATCCCTTGGATCCCTTTGTCTTGATATATTTGCGTTGTCTCGCGGAATTCATTCGGACAGCGCTAGAAGGCAGTTCTCCAAGTTCAGCGGACCTTGAACGTTACAAAGAGCGATGCCCACGAGTTGGGAAAGAGGGGTCCCGAAGGTTTGCGCGTGGAATAATCATGAAACGTAACCGTGCCGCTTCCGGAAGAGGTTAATACACCCGAAACGCATCGCTGACTTCGGGGCCTAGAGCGTGTCGCGAGCGGTACGAGTTTCTACGCTCTCGCGGAGGAACGAGCCGTTCGAACAATGCTTATTTATTTGCAGGATCGTTATCCTCGTTAAAGGTCCGAGACCAATTTTTACGATCCGGCCGTAACGACGAGGGAACGCTCCAGCTGGGGGCGGTGCTCCTTGTAATCTGGTAACGCGTAATTGCCTAATTAGAGGCGAACGCGTTATTACCGAAGAAATTAAACCGAAGACGCGCTAAGCAATTCGGTCGTAACAGCGCTTAACTCGTTTCTCGATGCCTTTCGGACCCTGAATTTCTTTCCCCTGGATAAGCACAATAGGATTCCGAGCTACATTCGTCGAGAATCATAAAGTGGACGTTTTAATAATTAAAGTAATATTTTGAATGCGTTACGGAACGAGGTACGAATTGAATATGAATATTCAGTGACGTTTAATATCGATGGTAAATGAATTGCTCGCGAGACCCACATTCCGTTTATTTAAAATATTATCGGAGTTAGAACAATATTCATTGGGAATGCGCGATGATATTTATCCAACTTATCGATAAATTAGCCGTATGAAATTTACAGTGGGCATAGAAAGTATTCGTACACCGATCAATTTCCAAACAAACTATGTAAAATTCTAATTTATTAACTTATGTTTTATAAACGATGACATTCTACATATTCTCGGAAATCTCTGCAAACTAATGTGTTTACGTTACAAACTTTACTGTAAATGGTTCGTCATAAGAATCGTCCAAATACTTATTGCTTCTATACTTTTACCCACTTTTTATATTTTTTTTATTAGTTTCACAAATTATATTAACTAGGAAATGTTGTTTGGAATATGTCTATCTTAGAGATTTCCGAGAATATGGAAAATATCATTGATTATAAAAAAAGAAGTTAAAAAACTACAATTTCACACAAAAGTTTTTTGGGAAATTGATCGGTGTACGAATACATTCTACACCCACTGTGTGTTCGTAAAAGTGGGGAACGTCGAATAGAAACAATGCAGTAGCTGTGCGTAGAATGTACGATAGCATTAGGTCACGTCGCGGCGACTGTGGGACGTAATCAGACGGATGGAATTCTGAAGTGCCCACATCGTAATCGTGGGCAGCCCCAACGAAGAGGGTCATTTACATCGGTCCAAACGCAAACCTACCGTCGTAATCGCGTCTAAATCGTTCCAAAGAAACTTCTTCCTCGTCTCTCGATCGCCTTCGTCGAAAACAAAAGAATCCGCGACCCTCGCGTCTCGTCGATTCCTTCGGAGACTAATAGGTTGCCGGTCGAAAGCGTTTCTAACAAAAACTGGTCGTCCAATACCGGGATTCGATTCGCTTCGTTTTCACTGGAATCTCCTCCGCGTTCACCGCGGTGACCCAGACTTTTCCCGACGGTAGATACGACGACAATTTTATTCGAATTATAGATTAGATTGAAACACCCCGTATCGATTTATCGGGCACGTTCATTCAACGAAACAGTTATTGAAATAAGCTTTCATTCATCGAACGCGGAACGTTATTCCCATCGATCCTACCTTATTGGAAACTCTTGTTCGGATCAGGCCTCTGCCTATTTCTGGACGCATCGCGCTAGATTTCCTCTTTTATTGGCATGAGCTCGTAATTATACGCCCCGGAAAACAGGCAACGATAGGCTTCGATCGAACGACACATCGGCGATTGTGTCTATCCCCTCTCTCGGATCTTCAAAAGAAATTAACACAACGTTCCAAGACTGACTTCCGGTTAGCGACTGACTATGAGAATACCAGCGGCCAATCCTGTTGGTCATTGCCATCTCCTAAAACAAGGTAAACTATTCATTGTAGCTTGACACGTTAAAATCCCTGCAAACCGATATTACCTCGTTTCTGTAAGGAAACAGTCTAGGATGACGTCACGGACTTTGTCACGAATGAACTAAACGCAGTTATCTTCACAAAAATCTGCTCTTTAATTACAGCCACATACACTTTTCATAACCCGACACAACAAAAAAATAACGCTAAATATATGCGTAAAGACGACAAAAAGGAACGCAACTAAACAAACTAAACCGATTGTACTTAAAAAAAAAATTACTGGCCGTATGCCCTCGACTTGCTGGCGAAATTGCTCGACTAAAACTAAACTGCCGGTTTTAAAAATTGATTCGCGAGCACCATTCGCGGTCACCTGTACGATAGGTACCATGTGTGTTTATGTACATTCTTACATTTCAATCTCGATTTTTGATTTTCATAATCCAATCACTCTTCCTCAGACATATATCTCGCGCATGATTAATGATATTCAGTCTATCGAGCGAATTGTCGAGTAAATCGCAGATACACGAACATGAAACAATAGAATCCATATAATGTCTTTTTCTTTTATTCTACGGGTTGTGGGTGAATAGACCAAACTGGGTTTCACTATAAATAGAGTTGATATTTATTAAACAATAATTAAAGTTTCTTTACATTATTTACATTATACAGGGTGTCCAAAAAATGTTGAAGGTCCTTGAAAAGGGTGGTTCAGGGGGTGATTTGAAACAACTTTTTCCTTAGCGAAATTGTTGTCCGAGGCTTCGTTGAGGAGATATTAACGGAAAACACTGACCAATCAGAGCGCGCGGATACCGTTGGAGCGGCCGCGATAGCGATGGCTACGCGCTAGGTAGCCGCTCTCGTACGCGAACAAATGGCTCGACGTGCATCGAAGGATATTGACGCGGCCGCTCAGCGCGTAGCCTTCGCTACCGTGGCCGCTCCAACGGTATCCGCGCGCTCTGATTGGTCGGGTTTTTTTTATTAATATCTACTTAACGAAGCCCCATCCGACATTTTTGCAAAGGAAAAAGTTGTTTCAAATCACCTCCCGAACCACCCCTTTCAAGGACCTCCAATATTTTTGGGACACCCTATATACAGATTACCTTACCTATAAATAGAGAAACGACATTTAAGGCTTATTCTTTCCTATCTTTCCTTCTTATACTAATGAATCTCACTTATGTTCGTGCACGTGTCCCTTCTATTGTCTTCTGTGTTCTTTATTACCGACAAGTCATGCGGCAAAATTCAAATGGGTTTGTAAAGTACTATCTGTACTACTTTATATCCATATAAAAAAAATCGTACCCGATCGATCCGGTCTAGATTGCGCGTATGGCCTCCGTCCAAGGTCAAATATCATAGATCAAAGTGCGTCGGAAAAGGTAGCCGAAGTGCGTCAACGAGGTCGGGTCCCAGACCGGATCATTCCCTCGTTCGATGGCGCGTCCCGTCACGGTAAAACCGTATCCACGTTTGTCGGTTAATTAGAGTCCAGAACGAGTACCGGTAACACAGAAGCGAACGGTCGTCGGTGAACGTCCGCAGGGGGTCGTCGACCCATGCCAACCCAGGTCTCGTCGACTTTTAACGCCTCTTTTACCGCGCTACCTAAACTCGAACGTTCGCTCTCCCAACTTCTCTTCCTCGACCTTGATCCGAAACTTTTAAAAGTCCCCTGACCCTCGACGCCTCTCCCGTCCTGGTAACAGGACGGACCGCGTCGTCATCGAGCCCCCGAGGCATCGTGATTACGTTACCACCTCTGTACGACCGACGACTCTCGAGTCCTTAACCCTAGACTCACTCTTGCTGTGCTCAACCTTTCGAGTTACCGTTGAGGTATATTCAGGAACGAAATAAAGCGTGCGCAGTTATTTAACGTTTGTTGAAAAAAAAAATAATATAAAGAAAATATATTCTACTATACAGGGTGTCTCACCCGATTTTGACATCTTGTTTTTCTCGCTACTGTTACTCGTAACAAAAAATGTTTCATCGGAGGCTCGAATGGTTATCGATTGGAGCATATTCTGATGTTATTAATTTTTTCGTGAGTGGACGCGTAAAGGTCATATGAAGGTCAACTTTGTTTTTTTAAATGAAATGAGGTATTTTTTAATACATCAATCGATTCAGCTAGACAATTGTTACGAAAAAGTACTAACTATGTAATGTCGGAAAATTAATAGTTCAGGAGATATTTCAATTTAAATTATTTAAATTCTTAAGGCATCATTACTGCCGCGCCAAGACGTCCTGTAAACGGTAACGTCTTAGTACAACAGTAACGGTGTTTTAGAATTATTTAAATTGAAATATCTCCTGAACTACTAATTTGTCAACACTACATAGATTTTGGGCTATGACTGGATCGAAAAGGAAGAAGAGTTTGGAAGCTGAAGAGTCGAGATTGAGTAATGATGAAAGTTGTTGTTTTGGTTAAAGTAAAGATTTGGAATAGGTCAGGAATGATTAAGGGAAAATATTTACTGCGAATGTATAACAACGTTTTAGAATGTTTTAGATAAATGGAGGTGTGGAAAGAATGGAGATGTCGGGAGTAATCGTATAATGTAGATAGTCCGGTGTTTCAACGAAATGGTAGTGCCAAAGATTTTTCCGAAGAACGTGCCAGACACGATAAAATTGATTTATAATCCCAGTCTTGTGTCATCGCAATTTCAATGCAGTTTTTAGTACGAGTAGATTATTCGCGAAGTAATTCGAGGCTAATTGACAAAAGACGCTACAGTTTTATAATTTCATATGTACGTTCTTCGTCTTCCCAATTTCCGATGCACCACCGCGACGAACACCCCGATACAATTCCGAATGAAAATTCGCAACTGGAGAAACAAAAACGGGCTATAAATAATCTAGCAAACGCGCTGGATCGAACCCCAAAGAGTCCTAGGATTAAGCGCCTTAATCTCTGTCCGAGAGATTGGAGTTTTGCCCAGAGAGTTCCTCTGTAAACGTTCGAGCGCATTGTCGAATAAATTAAGACGACCGGGACGAGCAGACGTACCTGCGATGCTCCTCGCACGCTCGCCGCGTTCAAGCCGAAAATTTGCATGCGATATCGTGTGCCTACCGACTGTTTGCAGGGACCCACAGTCCTGCAGATTCGTTTGATAACAGCTGAACACGTTGCTATCTACGAGCAAGAGGGATCGATACATTTTGCAGCGCGAGGAGTATTTTTAGGTTCGAGCAATCTTACCTCGCGTACTTTATCAACAGCACACCATGATTTAACCATTAATGACGAATTAGTTGCTAAAACTCTTGATTTGTCAACAAGAAGCTTACCTCGTTTAACAGTCTTTTCGTTAACCCTTTGCACTCGAGAGGTGACCGAGAGTCACCACTGGGTTTGCCACAGCGAATCAACCAGCAACAATGTTTGTTTAGGTTTAATTTCTTTGGAACTCGAAGTGTCGATAAAATAATTGAGGCAAAGGTGTTTTTGACTCTCAAATCTCAAATTTGAGTTCTCATTTTGGAAGTCAATCCCAGCTCAGCATTCGCGGCAAATAGAGTTCTAAGAAAGTGTTGAACTAATTTCATCTAAATATTGTACTTATTCCAATAACAAAAATTAATCACGTTTCTGTTTGAAGTCATCGCGGTTCTTAGTTGTTAGATGTGTGTGTGTGTGTGTGTGTGTGGGGGGGGGGGGGGGTAAGTCTGCTAATATAAACATCCGCGTCAAAAATTCGAGTTCGACGAGTTGAGGGTGTTAGGTAGTTGAGAGACAGCCTCGATAGTGAATTCAGCTGTCTCTCTGAGCCTTCGAAGTGTCGAAATAAAGTTCATTTAAATGTAACTATTTATTTTTTGCTTCCAACCATAATCTGGCAGAAAACAATCTCGAGTTGCTGGTAAATGCCAGACAAAAAGGTCTCGAGTACAAAGGGTTAATTTATCACCCTTCACCCACAATCAGTTGGCTATCTTCGTCAACTACGAGTGATACTCTGTTGCAAGTGTAGGACGTGAATAAAGGTTGAACAAAATCGAAGATCATTTATTAACCACGTTCTTACAAATTGCCACGGCTGAAACTTGATATATTGTAAACCAGTAAGTTTTCACAAAATGTCATTCACGTCCTCGTAACTTCGTCCGTATCGAATTTTTAATAACAAGATTTTCATCCGTTTTAAACCGCAGCTATCTTCAATGAACGAACAAATCTTAACCATAAGCATAAAGAACATAAATCCAATGCTGCAACTCGATACGTAAGATGCACACCAGTAAATCAAAACTTTAGGATACTTTCTCGCATATACCCTTTCTCATTATCTCACTTCTGAAATTTGTAAGAACATTGTTTTAATAAATGATCTTCGATTTTGTTTGACCTTTAGTCACTTCCTACACAAGTAAAGTCTGTGCAATTATTGGGTTAATGAACGAGGGAGAGTTTTATTATACTCCGTTAATTTCTTCTGATGGGAATAGCGATAGATTGAATTTTTGAGCACCTTACGAACCGCTGATACGAGATTCAGTATTCATATTTGGTAGCATTAACGAGGTTTTGAATTGTTCGATAAAATTGTTTCGAGAAAGTCTCGAAAATGCTGTCAATGTGCTTGTAATTGCACAAGTAAAGTCTAATTTACAACTCTCCTACGCACAAAGAGTCCCATTAGGACGTAAATTACAACAATCTTTTTTTTTTTCTTCCAGCAATTGTTCCGAAGTCAGCCGCAGGGAGCCACGCCGCAGCAGTTGCAGTTGCTCCAGCAGCAACAGCAGCAACAACAGCAGCAGTACCTGGCCGCCTCTCAGGCGCAGCAGCAGCAGCAGCAGCAGCAACAGCAACAGCAACAGAACTTTCCCACGGCGCCGTACACCGTTATCAGCGGCCAGGAACCGTACGTCGGTGCATTGATAGCCGGAGCACCACCACCGGTGGTACAACCTTATTATGGAGTCGCCCCGTGGGTCTATCCAGCGGGACTGCTGCCCCAAGCACCTCCCCAAGCAGCGGCGCCACCGCCACCCAGGCGACCGCTGACACCATCTTCGGCGGCGGCCGCGGCAGCTGCCGCCCAAGACACTGCAAATAATTTGGCGCAGACTGTAAGCGGACAATTAGCCTGTTTCTCGATCGTAGACGCACGCACGTGTTTAGAAATAAATCCTAATGTCACCGGTACCCGAGCGCGATACGCCTTCAGCTGAACCGACGCGTCTCTTTTGCTCCCTTCTGAACCCGCGAGAGGCTTACTCGGCCGACGATCTTCGGGAGAGATTAAATATAAACTTCGAGCGATTTACAGGTCCATTAACGTCTCTGTCTCTATTCTGTCTCTAGAGTATGATTTTGGCGACATTCGAGGCCGAATGTCAAATAAGGATGGTCCGGTGTAGAGTGTGAGAATGAGTTCAACGAATGCACGAATTACATCAACCTGAGGTGTGAAAGAAGAGTGTTTTGACACAGTACATAGCCAATCTTTATTTCAATTCCCTCTGAATTCTGTATATTTTTACAATTATTTTCCTACAAGGAAAGAATGAGTGTTGTCCAACTTTCACGTCTCGAAGAAAGAGTCTGCTCAGAAATGGCAGCCCACTTACAATATCGACACGGACCATGCGGAGCAGTTTGGTGAACAGTTGAACGGTTGACTGCGCGTCAGTTTGAACTGTGGCCGGAAGATAAACGCATGGAATCGAACGAATGTTTAGACTAACCCTATGAGCCGTGGCAAGAGTGGGAGCAAGGTGTAGGTTCTAGTCGCATTATGCTGTCCTTTTAATCGATCGAACAAGGATAGAAGAAGGAGAGAAGGAAAACAAAGATGCTTTATCCTTGTTCGACCGATTGACTCGACAAAAGCATCTTGAGAAGTTAGCACGTGTAGAATCTACACCATAACAACACTTTTTGCCACGGCTCAGCTACGCTCGACTTTGTCGACAGGCAATTAGGAAGACCCTAAGGGAGGGAGGAATAACTGATAACAGCATGCGTTGTGTATATGGAAGGTTAAAAGGATGCCTGGACGAATGCTAGAGTTTAGTTTCAAATGAGAGAGCTAAACGTTAATATCACCGATAGTCAAACTGCGTGTGCGACAAACAGCGAAGGCGTTACTTTATTTCAAGTACCAGAGAATCGCTCGTAGTACTCGTGCAAAGTGATCAGCGGTTGTTAGGCTTTTCGAGCTCGTGTCGCATAGCTGCGTAAAGTTTCATCAAAATAGCCGTGTTACGATTGTTCAGCTATCGATATAAACAGGATAAACAGGTTATTATCAGTAATAGCGAAATGCTTCGTGTCTCTCCAGGTTCAGGGTCAGTACCAGGTGATACCAGCGTATTACGATCAAAACGGATCCATAGTGATGGGCGGTGTGCGCGGGTTGAGCTCCGCGGCAACCCCCATGAGACTCGTCAGTCCTGCACCAGTTTTGGTGAACAGAGCTCCCTCCCAACCACCGCCGGGACCACCAGCTCCACCGCCACCGAGTCTATACTCCCAACCGACTCCTACGTCCCACAGTAATGCAACAGCTGGCGAATGTTTGGGTAAGATACTCTACGCCGATGGAAATTGTAATTAAATACCCGGATCCGCTCGTCGTCGTTGTAGATATGTGTTACTGTTTTCGGTATTCCTTTCCGAGAAGTGCATAAAAGAGAGCTGGCACGCGATGGTAGGCGTGGGTGTTTCGATTAATAGCAAAATCTACGATCAGCAATTTTAGAAGAATTAAGTTGTTATAAAACTACTAAAAACCTACAATTTTGGAAACACCCAGCCGACCAGTATCGCGTGCGCCTTTCGTATACATAACGTGTATATATATATATGTACATAGCCAAAATATATATATATATATATGCATGGCATTCAGTGAAAAATCGACGGATTACTCCACGAGATATACATTGTATTCAACACTCTACCTATCGGCCTATTTAACTATACAAGACGCTGTGAAATTAATCTTACCGAGTATTAAAAGCCTTGGCTATTTTCTCAAATTGACTATCGTAAGCTGATATCTGGAAACATGGTTAATAGGCTCCCCAGAATTAAAAAGCCCACGAATAGGCTATCGGTGGGTAAAGTGTTTGCGTTGGAGTAACGGGTCCCTGATGTCTGTACATACGTGTATCCACGCCACGTATTAACCTCGTGACTAAAAAGAAAAAAAAAAAGACCGTTAATACGAACTATCGATGTCAATAGCGGTAGCGTGGTGTGTGTATGTGTTGGAACGGTGTACCGCTAGGCTTAATAGACGGTGTGAGGTTGGTAACGTACGGGCAGATTAATTGATAACTAAGAGCGTGTGTGGGTTGCGGGCTTTCGGTGCAGGTCTGGCGGCGTGCAGTGCTGCAGCGGTGGTTGCACAAGCCCAAGCGGTCGCTGTACAACAGGCGCAGCAGCAAGGATCAGGACTAGCCGCGGGTTTAGCCGCTCTAGGATACGGTGGCTCCCCACTGGGTGCACTGGGCTCGCCTGCTCAGCTCCAGAGCACAGGTACAACATTCTCTAGCCAACGACGAATCGTTGAAAGAGCCCACTTTCGGTGTCAGGCGTCGTCGACATCCTCGATATAGCAACTTTGTAAAATACGTAACGACTCGCGATGAACGATGACGTACAGGGTGAACCACCTTACTCTACCGCCTCGAATATTTGTCCCATATTTCGTAAATATACGTCTATATAGGAAATGTATCTGTAAAAAAGCTAGATAGCGTAAAAGCTATATTCATACATCACATGTATATACACATTTTATGTACAATACCTGACCCAAAAGCTATTTAAGGTGACGATAACAGGTAATTCACCCTGTGTAATATATTTGATTAAGTCACGATGATCCTTTGTTATCATCGCTTCGAGTACATCGTTCAGTGCTCTCCAAAGATAAGTCTTATGTTTGTCTATCGGAGAATGTAATTGAAATAAACATGAGCTTCAAGAGAGAGCTTAGCAATGTAGCCGAAACGTTGATAACAAACGATCGTCGCGATTTAAACAGACGATCCCCTTACATCACCGTTCACCGCGAGCAGTTACTTATTCTACAAAGCTGCGATATCAATGGTGACTCATCAACAAACAGCGATGGATCCTCGATATACATATATGCCATTTTGTACATAACCAAGATAGAAAATGTTTGCATGCTTTTGCGAGAGCGTATCGTTTTGTCTTTATTGTCATGTTGAACACGTATTCTCCTGCCAGTGCTGTCCTTTGTTTTAGAATCAAACCGATGGCCGCGCGCATCCGTTGTCCATCGATTCCGCTTAAAAACCGCGTGTCCTTTTTGTTCACAGGTCTGGGTCTCGGCGCTTCGTCAACCGCGCGAAGAGATTCCTTCGATAGAAACACGTCAGCGTTTAGCCCTAGTTTGGAGTACAGCCGCGCCAAGTGGCCTCAAAGTTACGGAGCCCTTGGTAAGATAACTTTGTCTTTGTTTTTGTCAGATAATTGTTGAACATATCTATCTCAAAGATTATATGTAGATAGATTCATGCTAAATTTGCCCTGTTTTAACAATTCTTCTTCCAAACAAAAATTTAAACACCGTTTATATTTGTCACCCGAGTCACGCGGAAACCCTTTTAATGGGTTTTCGCGTCGTTCATTACGCCGCGAGGCGGCACCTTAATTAGCCTTGCGTTCCCTTGTTTGTCTACATTCGCACGATCCTGTTTACAGGTACCGTGACGGCGTCGCCAAGCCCATTAGGATTATCCTTGACACCACCGCCAACTTTGGGAGGATCTTTAAGCGGACTGGTCGGTGGAGCCAGTCGGGTATCCGCTGCTCCTGGAGCCGAGGCCAAATTTCGCGCTAGCGCGGTTCCAGCTTTAACGGCAAACGGAGTCTTCGGTTCCAGTAGCTCCCTTTTCCCTAACCTGGTGGGCAAACCTGGCCGCGGCGGTACTACCTGCATCGGAGACAAAAATGCTGGAGGACGATCACGTTTACTGGAAGACTTCAGGAATAACCGGTACGTCCTCTTCGAATCATCGTCAATGTCGCGCGAAGTGTAGTTCGATTACGATTGTAAAGTAATTACACGGTAATTGTAAAATAATTGCGCAATAATCACCGTTTAATTGCTACGTAATCATAATCGTGAATGATTAAACTGTGTAATTACGGAGCAATTACGTTATATTTTTAACCGTGGCGAATGTAATCAAATTACATTTTGCTCAACACTGGCTATCATTCGACGACGAGTATTATTTTACGTTGTATCATTACATTACCGGTACAGCTTACGTTACGAGGCGTTTTTTCCTGCTGCAGATTCCCGAGTCTTCAACTGCGCGACCTGGCCAATCATATAGTCGAATTCAGTCAAGATCAGCATGGATCCCGTTTCATTCAGCAGAAATTGGAACGCGCCTCGGCTAGCGAAAAGCAGCTCGTATTCCAAGAAATCCTCACTTCTGCTTACTCATTGATGACGGACGTTTTTGGAAATTATGTTATTCAGAAGTTCTTCGAGTTTGGCACGCCGGAACAAAAGTCCACCCTCGCTCAAAAGGTAGTTATTCACAGCTCATGTATGCGTTTCTCTATCGTAGCGGTGCTTCCTAACTTTCCTTATATCGTGACATATATAAGGGAGACTGACGACTACATAAGTTAGATATTATGTTGATACATAGAGATTTCATAGTAATTTATATTAAGATTATTACAACGAGTCAGGCTTGTTGCGAAGCACCGCGTTCTACGCTATCTAAAATGATGATTACCTTTGCGTGTCAACTGATTTTATCCTGTGATCGAGTATATTCCAAACTGAACAAGTTGGCCGCAAGATATTTCGAGAAGCTCTTTGAATGTTGCTACTTTAATATTCGCGTTACGTTTAGGTTCGAGGACACGTATTGCCCTTGGCACTGCAGATGTACGGCTGTAGAGTGATTCAGAAGGCTCTTGAATCGATCGGACCGGAACAACAGCAAGAAATCGTCCTGGAGCTGGACGGGCACGTGTTGAAGTGCGTTAAAGATCAAAATGGAAACCACGTCGTTCAAAAATGCATCGAGTGCGTCGAACCGCGAGCATTGCAGTTCGTCATCGGAGCATTTGCCGGTCAAGTTTATTCGCTAAGCACCCATCCGTACGGATGCAGAGTGATCCAACGCATTCTCGAGCATTGCACTCCCGAACAAACCCAAGGTATCCTTCAAGAGCTGCACGCTGCCACTGATCAGCTCATTCAAGATCAGTATGGTAATTACGTCATCCAGCATGTCCTCGGTGAGTAACGATTCGTTTATGTACGCGACACGTTCGTATCGCTGTTTTCCCAATGAACGATGCTTGACGTTTTCCTGTCTGTTTCGAAGAACATGGAAAGCCAGAAGACAAAGCACAATTGATCAGCAGTGTTAGGGGTAAAGTACTTACTCTTTCTCAACACAAGTTCGCGAGCAACGTTGTCGAAAAATGCGTAACTCATGCTACAAGACAAGAACGAGCTGTGCTAATCGAAGAAGTTTGCGGCTTTAACGACAAGTAAGTTTACCTCTGTATACCTTTATATCGCTCTGTTACGTAACATCTGCGAGTTCTCGGTGTCGCTAATTCTTGCACGTGTTTCAAAACAGCGCATTGAACGTCATGATGAAGGATCAGTATGCCAACTACGTGGTACAGAAGATGATAGACGTAGCAGAACCAGCGCAACGCAAAGTATTGATGCACAAGATTCGCCCACACCTAGGCAGCTTACGCAAGTACACCTATGGCAAGCACATCATTGTCAAGCTAGAGAAATTCTTCATGAAAACGGCATCCGCGATGGGGGTGGCGACGCCTGCCGGTGCTTCAACAGGTGGAGGTGATCTCGGTCCCATCGGGCCACCTGCTTCTGCTGCTGGTACAGTTTCCACGCCAGCTCAGCAGCCAACGCAGGTTCTATAAGCGTACGGTTTCAGAAAGTAACAACCATTCGAGATCTTCTATACGTTCAAGAAACACGTATCCAAGACCTACGTAAATATTTATTGCAACGTATCTAATCGTCATTGATTTATAATGGACGAGTAAAACGAGGATTCGTTTCCGCGCCGTCGTGTTCGTCTCGTTGTCCCTTCTTTCCGGAGCTTATAAAACCTATAACGGGAAAAAAGACGCGCGTATCCACTTGAAACGAACGAAAAGAAGAAAGAAAAACTACCGAGACGATTTTTCTTATTTTTACAAAACCGTATAAACCCGACAGAATTTGTACAGAACACCCGAGAATGGACAACGCGAGATCGCGGCGCGAGGAAACAATAACCATCAACAACAAAAAGAAAACTTCAAGGTCGAATGTGTGTCAGAAAAAAATCAATTTGTAGAATAACGTTAGAGGTGCAGTGCATTTTTCTATTAGCAATCTAACGTGCTGCCGAGTAATATATTCGTAGCGATTACGCATTGAAATGTCCCGAAAGTTGCACCGATAACGTTTTGAGAACCGAGTTTCTTCGAAACGACTGGACAAGCTTTGAAGCTTGATCGTAAAAAAGAAACTGCAGTGCTAGGATGGCTGATTGTCTTAACACCGCTCGTTTAATCGATCAGTTGACGCAATTTCAAAACACGGCACGAACACGTTCCGACAATTTGTAAGAAACTACTTTTCTCCCCCTCGGTTTGGGTAAAATCGTTATTTAAACGAACACACACACATGTTATTATCCTTTTTAAACTCAGCACTCTTTCGAAAGAGCGTAGAGCTCTGTCCTCTGGCAAACACTTAAGCGAAAATAATAGGAAAAAAACGCAAAAAAGAGGTGTAAACAGTATGAGAAGTCGCGCCCGCGCGCCGTTCAACGGTTGCGCCCGCGAACGACAAAACTCGGTAAACAACAGCAACAGGTTCGATGAAGAGACAAAAATTGTGTTTAGACAGCTAGGATAGATCGTAGAGCTGCATGCATTTATATCGAGTTGTAACGAGATTGCGATGTCCGTAATATACGATGCGCGAGACGTCTTGGTCGCGAGTGTACCGTACAGCCTTTGCACGCTAAACGTAGTATTATCCTTGTGTGCGGTACACGTCCGATCAACGAATCGGTATCGGTTCAGATTTGATAGATGGTTAGGAGCTACAGATACGTCGATTAAAATCTAGCATAGCGTTTGACATGGGAATGAAGCTGAGTATCCCTGACCGGACCGCTGATCTGCCCCCTTGATTGCTTCAGATTGTTCGTGAATAATAATAATAATCATTAATAAAGAAAAAAAAAAAAGTAACGATGAACGATACCAGGAAAAAAGGAAAGGAAACCAAGTTCGTTATTCTCGTTTCACGTTTAGAAAGAAATTTTCGAAAACGGATCAGTATATGATATATATGTGTATTCCTTCTCGAGAGAGAAAAAAAGAAAAAGAACCTAACAGAATTTAGCAGAAGTAACGGAAGATAAGAAACAAAAGATGGTAAAAGACAGAGATAAAAATAATGAGGAGAGACATCAAGTCGTCAGCACGGTTCTCTTTTGTTCGTTTTACGTTTGTCGCCTTCGAGCGCGGAGCATTTTTTTCTACTCTCTTAAACGTCCTTTTTACATCCCCCCATCTCCTCAACCCCTCTTCCAAACGCCCTTTCCCTTGCAACCCCCCAATGCCCACTCCCTCGTCCCAAAGATCCTCGAATTTTGTAAATTGTGATATAAATAAATAACAAATGTGTATAGGAAACGACGTGACAAACCCTACATGAGGAACCGTAAATTCAATGAATAATTTTATTTTTCACGGGAATTCTCTCCTTTTTAACGGACTTTGTGAATATCGTGTATTATAATAATTACTAATTATATTAAATTTAAATATGATTTACGTTCTAATGCTGCTGACCCTCGATCAACATACGTTACACCACCCATTCTCCTGCCGTGTTAAAGATGGCCGTGTTACGGCCACCTCCTAACCCCCCATCTCCTGCTCCCTTCGCATACACGCACTCTCATGCATTATCCAGTTGTAAGATATAGACATTTTTGACAAAGGAGACGCTCTATAGGAAAGAAATCGTTTATATTCGGATTCATTCGATTCCCAAACGCCCCACGTCCATACCCGCAGTCCTTTTAAAACTAATCGCAGCAATCGCGTGATCGCGGTGATCTTTGAACGTAACCGAGACCCATTGTACATTGTATAAATGATAACGCGTTCTATAACAAACAAACAAAAAAAAAAAATAGAAGAAAAATCGTCAGGAAATTTAACCCCCCCCCCCCCCCACCCCTCCCGCCATTGCATGTGTATCTATATCTCTTTTCGCGTCAAATTTCGCCTTCCGACCCTCCTCACTCCCCTCTCATAACACGTTCACACGTTAGGAATATAATATTGTACACGCCGAGCATTTCGATTTGTATATTGTTACCGATCACACAAGACGGTTGGAAAGAGCGCCTCTCAGCTGTTTTCAATAGCATCGAACTCATTTCTTTCCTTTTAGTTTTCTCATTTTGTTATCGAAACAGCGGTTCGTATTTCTCTCTCTCTTCGTAGTCCTCGTTTTCGGTTAGCCTCGTTCGACGCGAATCCTCTGTGACGTTTCACCGATCATAATTTTCTCTGTCGAGCAACAGCGTTCCCGACAGGCATAGTTGTGCATACGTTGAAGCCAATTCGGAGGAAGAGATGAGCAAAATGATATTTTACGTTAATTATTGCATTCTTGTTACGATTGGAAACTTTTTTATAAAAAATTTATAATGATTTTAGGTCGAACTATAGAATGGAACGCATTAACAAATATTGCACGCCTTATCCTCGTCCATTATTAAAATAAAATTTTGTCCATCTCTGTTCAGAGGGTAGTAATATCTCGCCGCTTTTCCACATCGCGTATGTTTTTCAACAGTCGCTATTTCATCCCTAAAGGCAGACGCGTTGTTCGAATTCCTTTGTAAATTTCTTTGTAAATTTCTTTGTAAATTTCGTCGCACGAACCTCGCTACCAGAACGCCAATTTTTCATCCAAATCGCTTCACGAGTCGTAAATATATGTATATATAAATTATTCCTCGTCGAGCGGGCGAACCTGTTCGACGATTGTACAAACAAACAAAAAATCTCATCAAGTTTTTTAAATTCGACGTTCGTACGCGCGATACGCTCATCATCCCCTTTGCCGCCCCGTCTCCCAAGTTTGTATACACATCCGAGGAAGGTTCGTTTGCGTGGCCCCGCGTACTCGCAACCGACGCTAGACAATGATAATAATAAGATCGAGTTTGTAATTTTAAAACCGTGTACAATGTATAATATTTTGTTAAAAAAACTTAGGTGTTAAATATGTAGAATTCTAAACAAACAAAAGTAACGAAACGGAAAAGTGAAAGGGAGAAAAACCGCATGCAACTCGAGGGATTCGTCGCGATTTTGTACAAAAAATAAAAAACAAACCAACGATAAGAAAAGAAGAAATTAAAGGGAAAGCTACTAAGTGCTGAAAAATGGCGAGAAGAGGGAATTGAACATAGCCGCTTTCTTTGTAACATATTGTAAATAACGATTTATTAACGAAATTGACAAATTCTTAGGTGCCCTTTCTCTTTCTTCTTCGCACGGAGATATATTACTCACTCTAGTTAGTGACAGAATTCACGTATAGGGAAACGAACAAACAAAAGTAAAGCGGAGAAGAGGAAAAGAGCAAAACGTTTTGTAAAAGGAAACTCGCGCGAGACGCGGTACTTATCGAATTCGAAGCGGTTTTTGTTTACTTTCTTCTGTTTAGTTCCTCCCTCGATTCTCGAGTATGTTGATTTCGATCAGGCGATCACGGTGTACTCGTGGAGGTGTAACGACGAAGAGGATAGGTTTGTTGTTCCCCTCGCGCGGAATCGATTATTTTTCGGAAATACGCTGAGAGGAGGCTGCTCGTTTTGGAGCCGCAAAAATACGGAAAAAAAGAAAAGAAACAAACAAAACACAACACCGAAACAGAACAAAACAAAAAAGTAAAGTAAAATATAGGGAAAACTGGATAAGATAACAGTACATGTACGATAACGTAACTGAAAACTCGATATATACAGACAGAGACATTCCAACCGCCACTCTTTTCACCCTCGGTCGACAGGATACATAGTACGCTGTTAACGCGGATTAACGTAGTTAACAACGCTTAAATGCGTTTTACTGATATTTAATAAGGAATGCCGATAGTTCCTTCGTCCGTGTAAATCGCGCGCATCATTTGTAAATTAAACAAACGTCGGAAACGTACGTCTCATTTTTTGTAATAGAAGCATCGATAAATAATCACCCCCTCTCGCGCCCCCTCACCCCTCCGTAAGAATTTTTCCCCCTCCCCCTGTCGAAGTAGGAAATACCGCGAAATGAAAAGAAAAAGAAAAAGAATATACCGGAAAGTCACACATATATAGCAGAAGCGAAACTCGAACGCAAAATCTCATGTCTTATCAGCTAAGGTTACTTGATTACTATTATACTTTTTATTATTATAATTATCATTAATATTATTCTACTCTTATCATTACGATTAATACGATTACTATAATTATTATTCCTATAGTTACTCTTACCAATATTTGTTTGATTAACGACCTTCCCTTTTTATTAATTATTATCGCTATTTACTAACGTTTGCTAAATACACCACTTTCTATATAAATACGAATATAAATAATGTATATGTATATGTATGTATATATGTGTATATGTATGGTATATACATAGATATATATACATATATCGGCGAACTACGCGTAAACACGCCCCACGTAACAATAACATTTGTCATTTTCTTTTTCTTTCTTCTTCTTCTTTTTTCTTTTTTTTTTTTAAATTTAATCCAAGAAAAGAAACGGAAACTTTAGTAAAACGATCGTTTAGCGATTAGAGGTTGACCACCTGATTGCTGTCGTGTTGCATATATACATATATATATATATATATATACATATACGTATACATATATCTACTTAAGCTTCTGAGGAACGAAAAGAAATTCTTTAACGACTTTTTGATTATAAATAGTGTAAATTTTTTATATAGTGCGAGAATGGAAATATTATTGGTTGCGCGACTTCTACGAGGTGCGCGTGGCACCGTGTATAAAAAACAAAAAAAAAAACAAAAAGAACGAAACAAGAGCATACAAAACAAAGCGGAACAATAAGACGGGAAAAGCACGCAGAATTTAATGAATGACAACACGTTGTACATGGTCTTTCGATTTTTTTTTCCCCCCTCACGACGAACACACATGCGAATGTAATTCTAATTTTGTCATTTTTTTTTTTGTCTCTTTCGTCTTAGTTCTTTCACGTTAACCGCATTACGGATCGCGCGATCCCAGGATCCACGTGTGCGAAAACAAAAATTTGTCTCGTGTCGTCCACAGCCAAGCCCCGAAATCGTTCTTGCGTACGATCCTTGTTCCTCGAGCGTGTTGTACTCTTTGTAAAATATTATATTGTAAAAGTGTGCGGGACATTCACAGTATTTCTGTACACACGGTTCTTTTTCGGTATAGTACTCTTTTTGTAAATTTCTGCGCGAGATCATACTTTGACGGATTTTTATAGTCGCTTAGCGTATGGAATAATTTTTTTGTCTTCTTCTTCTTCTTCTTCTTTTTTTGTTTTGTTTTGTTAGTAAAGGATCCGAATCGCGGGATTTGTAACGCAGAAAAGAAAAATGCAAACAAACTGAAGAAAGCAGTATCGAATCTTATTCTTAATCGTGTTGTGTGTGTGTGTGTGTGTGTGTGTGTGTGTGTGTGTGTGTGTGTGT
>NC_071980.1:11651550-11684248 GCF_026283585.1 Hylaeus volcanicus
GTGTGTGTGTGTGTGTGTGTGTGTGTGTGTGTGTGTGTGTGTGTGTGCGCGCGCGCGTAAACGAAGAAGGAAAAGGGCGGCGCGCGAGAACTTCCCACGATTAAACGAATCGTTTTCCAGTAATGGAAACATTCGTTATTAACGTTTAGGGACGTTTTAGGCGCACCGAAGACGCTGCGAGCGCCAGAGATGGGCGAACTATGTATTCGTATTTAAACAGCATCCTTTATTTGTTTGACGATAGCCGAGATCCGAATTGTAAAATTCTGTAATTATTACCACAATGTATAGTTTGTATAATAATTGTACTCTATTCTATCTTTACTGGGCGTCAAAAAATCAAATTTTGCAAGGCGATCTTTATTCGAATATAAATTGCTTTTAATCGTGATTTTTTAGTCGAACGAAACGTCGCCCATCTCTCGGCGAGAGCGTCGCGTTTCCGATGGGGCACCCTCGCACCGCAATATTCCTGTATATAATGCGATCCGTTTGAACAAAATTCGACGAGACACTTTTCTTTTGTCGTCGTACACCGAACAAAGAACAACCCCGCGTCGATCACGGTGCCCCGAAGAATTCTTGCAACCGATCGCTCGTCACATTCGGTCAAATAGAGATCAAAATTATAGCGTACTCGAAGAAAAAGAATGGAAATAGTTGCGCTCGATTCGGCATACACAGAGATATCGTGCAAGCAATACGACAAGCGTTTCCATGCGTTACATATAATCCCTTTTTAACCTTCGATATTTGTACTTTAGATACAATCATCTCTCTGATCTCTCTTTCGCCCCCTTTCTCCTGCAAAACGGACGCGATGCCTCCTCCTCTTCGCGAGGAGACGAGGAGGTGTACGTTGGTAACATCTTGGTAGAGGAAAAGTAAATGAATACAGAAGGAACAAGAAAGGGTTCCCGCTTAAACGGGAACGCGTACGAGAATTCGAAAGAGGAAAACAATTAAACAACCCTATAAATAATTGATTATACATATATATATATCTGTATATGTATACCTAAGAAAAAAAAAATAACTTTGAAACCTATCGGTATATGATATATATGTAATAAGTACTATTTAAATATTGTAACAATTGTATATGATTTTAATACTACATGCTAATTGTATTATATATATATGAAGGATCTGCGACCTCCCACTTGTAGTACACACTCGATCGTACGCACGCAACACACTCATCCACACCTACACGCACATTATATGCCCCACTCGCAGTATCATGACGCAGTTACACATCGTGACGTACACGTACACACGTACATATATGCTACGGCATACAGCACACACACACACACACACACACACACACACACACACACACACACACACACACACACACACACACACACACACACACACACACACACACACACACACACACACACACACACACACACACACACACAAAATTACACTGGTTCAGACAGGACATTTCTCTCCATTTTTTTATCGTGTTCGCACCTACCGGTTTCAACTGCCATGGCGCTATATATATTTATGTGTACGAGCAGCAGTTAGTCGAAACAGACAAAGGAAAAGAAAATAGAGGACTGATTCGTGTACCCCCTTCGTTCAGGGCTACGCGCGCTCATGAACGAAGGGGGGGCACGAAGAGGACACGTAGAGCAACATCCACGGGAATGGTGCGCCCTGATATTAAGACTGATGTACAGTAGCGCGCTATTCTCATATCGCGGAACATCATCGTCGCCTTCCTCCACCGCGTCCATTATCATCAAACACGTAAAGCACACGCAAACACACGGATACACACCTAGACACCGCTACACCTAGCAACCGCTACGGATTCGCAGGGCTAATTGAACATATATATATAAATATATATATACATACACATCGTATATATTTGTCAGATATATGTCATATATGTATGCGTACACTCGTTCACCACGCCACACTGGCTCCTACAGACTCGCACGCGTCGAAATTTTTATCGTTCACTCCGTGTAATGTAAATCCACCCGAGAATATGGCAATGTAATTATTTTTTTTAGTCTAAGAAACTTCTTAGCACGAACAAAGACTCGGATTACAGATAAATAAGTTTAATAAAAGGAAATGTTTATGTTCGATATTTCGGCCTGTTTGCCTCTTCGCGACGTGTACAACGAGCCACGAAAATTACTGTACCGAATCTGAGCAACGACGTGACGTATCACGAATCCCGGAACTGCCCAAGGTAAATGCGATACCTGCCAAGGTGATACGAATACAGATTGCCAAGTGCTCGCAAACTCGTTTGTCGTGTGCTCGGTATCACGCGATTGTAACGATCGGTGGATCTCTCCTGCGCATCTATCTTGCGCTCCTGCGCATCTACCTTGCGCTCCTGCGACACCGGTGTTACCGTCTCGCCTCTCACGATAAATTACGCTTTGTACAATTTATATTTACACAGAGTGAACGCGGGGTAAAAAAGGAAAGAGAATACTCTATCAACAATTTAATAATTCCTTTTTTTTTTTTTTTAAATCCGCGCATACATCGTTGGGGGAAAAAGATATTGAGCTATGTTAATTTTCGCGAGGAGAAGAAAATGGTGTCGCGTCGAGTAAATCGTAAGTTGTAATATATATGTAAGAGTGTAATAAGGTGTAATGTAAATTATTTAACGTTGCGTTGCTCGATACTGTTCGGAGGGAAGACGTAAAAAATTTGTGTGATAAGTCTTTGATCTTGTCTTTTATTGATATCGTATTTTCATTTTCTCTCATTTTTTTTTTTTTTTTTTATATATATTAACGAAGCTCTCTTCTCGTACTCGACACGAACACGAAATCGTCGACGATCAATCCGCGCGCGAATGCGAACGATGTACGAGCCGGTGATGCTTCTGGGACACATGGTAGATATTTGCAGAGGGATATAGCGAAAAAAAAAAATACGCAAGAAAAATGTATTCCATATTAGCGGATAAATTTAGATAAGTGGGACGGACAGGCATACGGATTAAAACTAAAAGAAATTGCATAACTTGTATATTAGTGTATAGAACGTAGTAGAAACGATGAAATAGCCACGAAGATGAATCATTTTCGACGATGTTTTTTACAAGCAGGCAGAACAGTGCGAGTAGATTAAAGAGACAAACAAATAATAATAATAATAATAATAAAAAAAAAGATGTAATACGTCATTGTACCATTTAAGTAAAAACTAAAATGAAAAATGGGAAAAAAAGTAACGAGAGAGAGAGAGAGAAAGAGCATGTCGAGAAGAAACAGTTTATAAAATGATGCACTAGCGACGATAAACGAGCCACCGTGTAACAAAAGAGTAAAATAAACCAAAAAATAGCAACCGCCACCTCGAAAGAAAAGGAAAAAAAAAGGAAGAACAATTTTAAGAGAAAATAAGTAACGATACATCATGACCCGTTTGAAAGAGCGTAGATTTTTTTTTAAAATAGCCACACACGTCGTTGGTAGCCGACATATACTCGAATTTTTTTGAAAAGTTTGCCGGTGACTTTTTAAGAGCACACGATACGGTACACACACACGCACGCATACACATACAAAACACGCGCGCTGATTACCCAGGAAATACAAAAATACTTGCATAAAGTTCTGTGCTTCCTCGATTCGTTTTCTTTCTTGTTCCAAACACGCTGTGTTCGCGTTATTTAAAGAAAAAGGATTCCTGTTTTTTTTTATTTTTATTTTTTTATTCACTTTTATTATTCTTGTCAGTTCAAACGAAACAGACACGCAAAACTTTCTTTTCGACTCGTGGTGGCAGTGGTTCAAGATATGCCCAGGTCCAAAGAGTTCCGTTTTTCCCGGCTTCTACGTTTGTACGTTCTGTCGAACCGACGGCGCGATGCGTTTTTCCGCCGATTATACATGTATTGTAAAACTATTCCCAGGAACGATAACGCGTCGTTACGGTATTATTATATATACTAATTAGCGTCTTTGTCGATTGTATTTCATATTTTCTAGAACGTTAATAAAAAGGATTTTTGAATCTGAGTATATAATGTGAAAGGAGGATGTCGTGATAACTTATTACAATAAAACAAAATTAAAAATAACAACAACAACAACAGCGAAAGAGGATCGACAGAAGTCTTCACGTTCTTGTTCATTTCGACTATCGTGCAAGCCCTTATTTTGCTCTTTGGATCGAGCGCATTTTCCTTTATAGAATCGAGCATTATTGTTTCGTTACGTTTCTTTTTAATTTTCGTCGTTAGTGTTGCGAGCCATTCGTTATGTCTTATCCTTTCTCGCTTCCTTCTCAATTTTTGTAACGTTTCCTGCTTGAGTTCTTTTTCATTTGTATTGTAAAAAAAAAAACCAAGGAAAACGATGGTACGTTAAAAATGGTAAATGACGACAGAACTGTAACGATGTAACTGCATTTTATACAGGATAGGAAAATTAGAGGTTTCCTGCGGTTCATCGAGTTATACTCGTTAATCGTTTCGACAGGTGTTCTTCTTTCGAGAACTATCGTGCGAGAGTAAATAAAGTTATAATTAAATAATCGATTAATCGAGTTTATATATATAAACACACACACACACACACACACACATATATATATATATGTATATATATATATGTATGTATGTATGTATGTATGTACTTCAGTATACCGAGAAATAATATTTGTTCGTATTGAAAACATTATAAACTAGTAGACGCGGTTATATTACATGTATGCTTTCTGTCGCTTGTGTTTTGTATTCTTTATTTTTTTTTTTTGTATGTAAGGAAAACCTACCTTAGATCTTATTTATTGTCATCCTCTTCACCGAGTCGAGACAACTTACACGTAAGGTGATCTGCGTTTTCGCCTCCGTCGAGTTTCCGCTCGCTTTCTTGATCATTTCGTTGAAAGAGCTGCGAATAATTAAAAATAAAAAAAAATTCTCGAAAGAAGAATCGAAATGTAGATGGCCGTGCTGGTAGTTTGTCTCGATTGTTAGCATTTTTCACTCATCAGTAGACATATATAACACACCGGGTACACACGACACCTCTACATACACTCAAAGGAAAACAAAAAAAAAAATAATGAATTAAAGGTATTCTAAATGTAACGTGTATATGATGGCTGTACAAATGTAACATTTTTTTCCGTTGTGTATGATGATATTAACGATAACGAAGAAGAAAAAAAAACGGGAAGATTCGATGCAAAAAAAAAATACGAGGTATAATTGACTTTAAAAAGAATAAAAAAAACACGTGTGCGTATCGATCGATGCTAGTGTCCGGTTGCGCAGCCGGCACGAGCGTCGATCAATTGATTCACCCACGAGTGATTTACCAATAAAATACTATTACTTTTAATTATTATAAAATACCATTTCTGTAATAACATTATGATATAAAACCATACATTGAATGGCATAAATTCGGTGGTTTCGGTGACCCCTTCGTTCCCGTTTGTACTTCGTTCCCTTGTAGACGTATCCCGGTTTATTGTAAATATTAAATACAAGATTGCGTTCTACACACGAGGATTCTGATTTGACGAAACTTACGTGCCGTTAAAGATAAAGTTTATTGTTATTGTTTATAATTCATTTCTTGGCTAAAAATCGCGTATTCGACGTGAACGAGAATTAATATCGTGCAAATCATGTCTGTCGCGCGAAAAGTTACATTGTTGAAAGATTCAACGAGTCAATGTGACCGTTGGATGTTCGTAAGTAACCGTTTTTATTTTTATTCGCTTTCTTCTTTAGAGCGTTCCCTCTCGGAGCGTCTAGATTTCTTCTTACGTCGACTCGGACTTCTGGATCTGGATTTGTGTCTGCGAGATCGCGATCTCGATCGGTGGCGATGCCTTGAAAAGGTACAAAACGTGTTATTATGCATAAACGTTGGGTCGTCGCTCGCCAGAAGCGATAGAATTACTGACAAAAATAAAGCAATGCGTAAACGAAAAAAAATAAACGAATAAATCAGGACCGTCAGGTATAATAATAATCGCAAAACAATACTCAAACGTTCGAAGTTTATTTCTGTAATAGTCTCAGCCTTAGCGTAGCATCGCTGTATTTCTTAACTATGCTTTATTTTATTACCGCTCTTTGTGTCGATATTGGGAACGAGATCTATCGCGATCCCTTTCGTCGTCCCTCGACATCGAGTCTCTTTCCCTCTCACGTTCTCTTATCATGGAATCCTTTTCCCTTTCGCGATCGCGATCTCTGTCCTTATCTCGTTCCCTGTCTCTTCCCATCGAGTCTAGTTCTCTGTCGCGATCTCTCTCCCTGTCCCGATCCCTTTCACGATCTCTAGAGTCTCTGGGTGGTAATAGCGGAGGGATATTCGTAGGGGGCACCATGGTTGGTATCGTCTTGGGACCGGTATCTTTGTCGTCGTCTCCCTCTGTCATTGGAATAGCTAAATTCGTTGGCTGCCACGTCTAAAATAGAAAATAAATAATCAATCCGATAAAACTTGGAGCAATAGGACAATATTATTATTTTATGTACCGGATCGTTGCCCCACTGATTATCCTGGGTGGGTTCGTAGCTTTGATAGTACGGATCTGTTTCTGGCATGTAAAAGGGGCCTGGTTCTCCGGGATAACCAGGAGGGGGCATATCAAACGCGGGAGGCATTCCTGCTCCTGGTGGTGGCACACTCATATCGGGGAAACCTGGTTTTCTAGAGTACTCCCTCCTATCTGCGGTCATCACTTGTATCACGTTTCCTTTTGGCGGGGATTTGTCAAGATTCCGTCTGGAGGCTAAACCAGAACTACCAATTACATCTATAGTTCCTGCCATTTTCCTTCCTGGAGGTGGTCCTGCTCTCTTAGGTCCCATTATACCGGAATATTTACTGTTATCGTTAGTAATCGCCACTTGAGGTACGCGCATACTGCCAGCGTTACCGCCTCCTCCGCCCGCGTTCAATATCAAACCAACTCCAGATTCACTTCTCATTCTCTTCTGTCTTTCGCAATACGCTCTCCATGTTTCCTCATTGAAACCATAATTAAAGTAATCGGTAATGTCTGCACCGGGTTGTCTCCAAGGTTTATCTTCTAATTGATCTAAATTAAATTCATGAGCAGGCATACCATTGATAACACCTATAGTTTCAAATTCATCTATGCTAAATTTTCCCGGTTGTTTGTTCAATTTATCGGGTACCCCTGATGCATTTGTAAGCAATCCTCCTCTTTTAATATTGAGACTGCCATACGCAGGAGTCGATTTGATATCCCCGATGACAACGTGCACGTCGTCATCGGAATCTGTGTCACTAGCTGCTTCACCATCTTCTTGACTCGATGGCTCTCTCACTCCATTTTTATTTACATCTGTATTACTATCATTTGGACTATCGTTAGTGGGTGGAGATTCTTCTTCTGGCGGTTCTGCCTCTTCGGGTGACTATAAAGTATCAGTAATAATCACATTAATAATAATTCTACTTGATTACGAATCGTTTACATGCCATCTAGGTTATGTTGATCAAGAAAAGACGTGCGTTTGATATAACAGAATATATACGATTTTACTCTAAAATTTAGAGTATCGATCGCTGTAAAGACATGTAAGTACATGCATACATGTATATTATTTCTCATTTACTATACATTAAATAAACCCGGTAACAGAAGCTAGACGTACAGGTTAGAAAAAATGTACCTCTGTTACTGGGTCGGGAACGCCTTCCGGCTTTTGATCTTCCGAAGTTTGTGATTTTTCCTGAGCCGCAGAAGGCGTCGAATCATTTTCTTGGCTTTCTGGCTCAACGGATGTCGGTGTAAACTCTTTTCCATCGGTCGAATCCCCATACAACCACTGATCCTCATTCTCGTCCGCCATTTTTCCTTTTCTCTCGCTTGACAACTTAGGCCCGCGCAACCAGTTGTACACGTAAACGTTCATTCAAATAGAATCACGGTAGACAAGAATCGTATGAGTGCGAAAGAGAGAGAAACATGTGCGAGAAGAATGGCTGCCGTTGACGGCAAGCGATCGACGGACGGTAGAGCCAAAGAGTATTAGAGTCTAATACTCTTTGGGTAGAGCAGTGTATAATAGTGTAGCCCAGTGTAACCGAGTGTAACTGGCTACCATCAATTAGATCTGCAGAGAGCCCGGGTTGGAATCCCGGGAGTCCGCCCCAGTTTTACAAGGTATGGCTAATAAAACGTATCTTAATATCATGAACTTTCTAACTGTTCAAAGATAATTCATGCACTTTTCCAATCGCGTTGCCAAATACTATTTTATTCAATATACTAGTTGTGAAATCGAGCACGTGGCGTTTTCGAAATGACAACCGAACTGACAAACAACAAACACAGCTTGCCGCATACCAGGGGCATCCTTGCGCCTACGAAATAGAAACCGAACAGACAAACGAGCTCAAATAGGTTGCCGCATAACAGGGGCACCTCTGCGCCTACGATATAGCAACCGGTCTAGCATCGGTTGCTGACTAACACGGACATACTTTTCGCTCACTTCTCGATTGGTCCGCGTCGGTCACCGGTAACTGACACTTTTTATTTAATTTTCGACAAATCCTGACACCTCCTAATATCTTCTAACATATCCTAACACATAACAACTCCTGACAACTCCTGATGCCTCCTAACAGCTAATAACACCCCCTGACATTTCCTATCAACTCGTAACATTTCCTACAACCTCCTAACCTTTTCTAACAACATCTAACATCTCCTAACAACTTCTAACACCTCCTGATATGTCCTGACACCTCCTAACACGATTTAACATATCCTAAAACCTCCTAACACATCCTGACATCTCCTAACACGTACTAAAATCTCCTAATACCCCCTGACACTTCTCTTCATGTCCCTTCATTTCCTACCACATTCCCCTTTAATTTCCCTTCTTTCCCTAGTACAATTCACCGCCATTCACGTGATCCGGATACAAAAAGTAAAATTTCTTCTGATACCAAAATTAAGTACAATTACAGACCGATTTTTCATTTTGGTATCTCGAGAACATGAAGAGGAGGCACGAGGAATCTTTGGTATGTTTCAAATAATGGCTTAAATTTTACTCCTGGTATCAGGAGAACATGATATGTGAAGAGATGGCACGAGAAATACCAGGTATGTATCGAAATTCCGAGGAAATTTTACATTTTGGTATCAGGACCACATGATATGTGAAGAGGTGGCACGAAGGAAAACTGGTACGTATCAAAGTTTGGTCAGAATTCTACTCCTAGTATCAGGAGAACGTGATATGCGAAGAGGTGGCACGAAGGAAAACTGGTACGTATCAAAGTTTGGTCAGAATTCTACTCTTGGTATCAGGAGAACGTGATATGCGAAGAGATGGTACGAGGAATACCAGGTACGTACCGAAATTCTCAGGAAATTTAAAATTTTGGTATCAGGAGCACATGATATGAGAAGAGGTGGCACGTTTGCGCCTACGGACAGGCAACCGGTCCGACATACCTGTCTGTACGGGTTGCCTACTTCAAGGGGCTAATTTTTGCGAAATTTCGGAATTCTGGCCGATTTTGGATTTTGGTATCAGGAGCACATGATGTGCGAAGAGGTGGCACGTTTGCGCCTACGGACAGGCAACCGGTCCGACGTACCTGTCTGTACGGGTTGCCTACTTCAAGGGGCTAATTTTTGCGAAATTTCGGAATTCTGGCCGGTTTTGGATTTTGGTATCAGGAGCACATGATGTGCGAAGAGGTGGCACGTTGCGCCTACGGACAGGCAACTTATCCAACATGTCTGTCGGTACTGGTTGCCTAATTCAAGGGGCAAATTTTCGGTAAATATCGTAATTCTGGCCGATTTTGGATTTTGGTATCAGGAGAACATGATACTCAAAGAAGTAGCATAACTTTTAATTAAATATCGATACTTATCTCTTGTATCAGGAAATCGTAATGATCGAGTAGGTATCATAATTTTTATTTTCTGCTCGATACTTACCTCTTGTATCAGGAGATCATGGTGAACGAGGAGGTGGCACTAATCGAATTTGGCTCGAATTTTACTTGTGATATTATAAGAACATGATATTCAGAGAGCTGGAATAAGTTTTAATTTTAGCTCGAAACTTACCTTTTGTATTTGGATCACTTTAACAAAGAGGAGAGGTACCAGAGAAAGGAGGGAAATGAGAGGGAAATGTGCTAGGAAATGAATAGAAGTGAAGGGAACTGTCGGAAGTTGTTAGGAGGTCTTAGAGAGTGATGGGAGTTGTTGGAGGATTTTAGAGAGTGTTAGAGAAGGTGTTAGGGAGTGTCAGGAAGTGTAGGAGATGTTAGGTGGTGTTACTTATACAATTAATTAAATTTTATATAAATATCTTTTAACATTGAAAATATAAACAAATCGTCAATTAAATAGCTTGAATTAATTCTGCTTAAAGTAATCGTCAATTATATTAAATGGCTTTTAATTAATTCTGCTTAAAGTAATCGTCAATTAAATATCTTCGATTAAATTCGCTCATATCAATCGTCAATTAAACGACTTTCGATTAATTCTGTTTAATTAAATTTTAATGAAATAATTATTAATTACATTGTTTGTAATTAATTGTCAATTAAAGACGGAAATTAATTTTAAAAGTAATTAATTACTCGCAACCCTGATTGAGTATGAAGAATGACTGAAAATGTTAGGTAGGGATACGATGAAGAATTGTTACCAGACAGCACCTCTTTTACCATTCGTTTTTATTAACTTGCAAAATTACCTTATTCGTCTACTCATGCACAGATAAAATATATAAATAAAAATGTAGGTAAATGGTGAACGTGAGTCTATTAACCAAGACCGACTAAGCAGGCGTGTGCAAATTTCAAGCCACGAATTCGATATCTTGACATCGTTAGTAGTTGTCCCCCATGAAAGAATAATTCATTCCACCTTGGAGGAAAAGACACGAAATCGTGACGACACGACGCTCGCATTCAGATGTCACGCAAACAGATTCGCTAGAACAATGATAAACCTATCATAGAATAATGAATAAATATATAACAATCGAAAACATGGCCAAATGCAAGGACAAATAACCAGACGTGTCCTATTCTCGTCTCTTTTTCCATATGTTTCAAAACTTCGTTCAATGGAAAGTCGAACGCAAGCAAGTTACAATGTATTCATGATATAAACTACGAAGAGATATGCACATATATATACATATACATATGTATATAGTAAAAAATCATAACGAGCTATATAAAAGATACAACTGTATAGTGTTAATAGTTTTACATCTTTGGACAGTCAACAAAAGCGATCACTCGCGAAAAAGTGATTCCCCAACAACCGCGGAGAATGCAGTAGAGAAATTAAATACCCACCTTGAACTGTCAACGGTCTCTCATTTGGAGACCTACGATTGTTTTCCAATATATCTCAATTTTCTTAGACATTATAAATTGTAATTAAGGACGAAACAAAGTATTTCTTAGAAATTTTTCCTCCAAGTCTTCGTGCTTAATTCTCGTTCGCAGTTTTAGTCCACCAAATAAAAGATTCGTCAACCTTCTCAGTAGAAACGTTACAATGAAACTCACAAATTCGATTCTACACATTTTGCAAGATCGTCAGTTCTCTCATTGTTTTCTGTGGTAATTGAAGGGATAAATTCGTCAACGTAAAGGAGCATCGCGTGTTTTCCTTGTTGGTACCGACACTTGGCGAACACAAGTCCTCGCTGAGTGATATTAAAGTGGTTGAGAAAACAACAGCTCACGTAATTAACTGAATAGGTATGCAAACAATAACAAGAACAATGTCTATGTGTCTATGTGTCTTCCAAGTATCGGCCCTGAGCACCGTCTTAGAGTAAATATTTGATTCCGGAACACCTTTTCGTCGACATCTGTTTTCACAATATGCTTACGTGCTTCTTCCATTCTTCTTTTACGTACTCGATATGTATGCTGTAAGAGGAAGGCAAAATTCTCATATCTAGATACAAAATTTGAATGAAAATTCTGCGCAGTCCTGTGTCAGTAGTAATTTACACAAGTATACGTATGTAACAGGGAAATATTCAGATTTCTATGAAAACGTTTCATCAGTTGGACTACTCGAACCATTTGTAAACATTTCCTATTTTAACCTTACATTGTCAACATTTATGTTCCAGAATTAAATATTCCTTTACGACAAGGAATTTTCCTCACCTACCATCTCGTTGCTCGCAATTCACCTTCGTTAACTAACAAACAACACGAAACAGATCTAAAATAAACTCGCCGTCTCGTGGTCGTTCGTTACGTGAATTATAGCACACATTTCGACTAGAGTAATATCATATACGCAGTTTAAAATTATATCTCTTGGAGAAGAAAGTAATATGTACACATTCCAGCAGTCTTGGCGGCTCCAGACAGATCAACTGATGCTATTGTACTCTGGTACTTTTTCTAAAGTACATTTCGCAATGAGAAATAATGATTATCGTTTAATCGTTCGAGCGAATTATTATTCAATTATAATAACAAGACATAGATATTCACGCAGAAATAAAATCTCGCCAGCAATCAATTTATAACAGTAACAATTAAGGAGTGCCAAGAGACTGTTGAAATAACAGGGTACAACTTGGTCTTCTGTCGTTAATTAAAGTCATTAGTCATTAAGTCGAACTGCGTGTAACAGCCCTTTTCGTCGAGGCGGCACGTGTTCTCAATAAAATCTTGAAGCGCATTTTCGTATCGTCGTATACAACGATTATTCTTTATGGCGTTTCCCTCCTCTCGTCACAAAAAAGAATCTAAACGTAACATCAATTTATAAACGAGTGTTTTCATAATATCAATAATTTTCAACAAATTTCTTAACAACGTCTCTTTCATTTTATCTAAGTAATTAACTCCATCGGTGCTAACAAAATGTATAATTCTTTTAAGGAAAGCACGCTAAAGAAATTTCAACGTAACTTACGAAGAACCTTATTCTCTCGATATCCAATAAGAGATTCGAGGGAGAAGAAGACCGAAGAGAATTTCTTCTCAGTCTCGTGTTTGGAATTAAAAGAACGTGGTCGAATGCGAAAGAACAAGCGCTTAGAAGTTCCTCCGAACGCTTCTCTTATATACCTTCCCTGCTTACACAACAGAACGTGTCATATCTTTGGCTTGATTATCGTTTCGTTAACCATGTCCAAACTCGTCGAAACGAAACGGCCGGCGAAACCCCTACAACTACATACTTTGCAACATCAGAAAAAGAGGACGTCGATATACGAGTGTTGCCTATGAGGTCGTTATAGTTTGGACAAAATCAACCAACCGCTTGAGATCATTTTAACTAAAAATGACTGATAATAGAATATTCTAACTTAATGGTATTAATATTATCATCACTCTCGACCAGTGATCTAATAATCTTTGCATGCGGAGACCTTGAATTAAAGCAACAGGTGGTATATGTTTGCAGGGATAGCAGTAATCATTTGTTGGTGACCTCAAGCGGCCAACTGAGCTCGTTCTGACCCCGTTAGACGGATACGTTTTACTCGATACGATCCTCGAACAGTTTCGTGCGTGCAATACGGCCGCGGTGTAATACTATAGCTTACAAGACGATTATAGAGGGCAAGAGGTTCCCTGATGATGACGATGCATAACTTCTCACGCGCAATTTTCAGTTGTTGCAGCCTCGAACATGTGCATTTTCTCTCTCTCTCTCTCTCACACACACACAGACACACACACACACACACATACACACATATACACACACTATCAAGATACTGGACTGTGTTTGCAGGAATTCTGTCTTCATTTTTTGTTCTCTAAAAAATAACTACCTTTGGGCTAGAAAAAGGTACGCGCGAATACACGAAAGATGGAGAACCGAGAGCATCCAATCCTCTTTCTTAGAGGCGATTCTCAGATCTACGATCCGGAGTCCCTTAGAAATGGCTGCAGCAATTGAAAGACCCGCATTTAAAGTGGCTCTTACGTTAAGTAAAAATAAGGGTCCGAGATTTGCTGTCTATTTACAACGTGAAGTACACAATATGTATAGATCGTATATAGGTTGAACAACGACACTTATCACATAGTCGACCTAGTGGCTTGATTCTCCGCGACCGATTGTTCGCAGTTACGGATCGATTCGGGATCTTCTTCTTTTATTTTAAGGGATCACTGAACGCTTCTCCTCGGAACAATGCTGCTGACGAACCCTATCCATAGAAACATCAAGTCCTTGGAGAACATCCAATTGTCCCAGAGAAACGTCCTCGAAGCCGTTTGAACGCCCACGATACCTTTGTACTTCCTAATGGTGATCCGGTCATGATCACCAAACGGATTCGTATCCCATTCACGGGCTATAGGACCACGCGAAATGATTCATAGATATACGGAGGAATTGTTTCACCATCTTTGACACGGTCATTCGCGAAGACAATGTTACACGACACTTTATTGTACGAAGGACAACTATACTTTTAAGTCTAAACTCTTGATCTCAAGAAAGATGAAACTCGCTCCACTTTTTGGTGTATCGCTCGATGACGTTGAGCCCTCTATCGCTGTATTAAACTCTTTTCTATCGACGTTCTATCATCGTTCGATTCAGCTTCCCACTGTTCCATTGAAGCTATCCTCGGGTTTTCAAACGAGAGTACCCATTAATTATCGCTCTCAGCGTAGTCGTCGCTGTCACCGCTGTCATAGTATTGATTCTTGGACTGTTGACGAATGGACTCCGCCGAATTGACCGTCGACAGACCGTCAGGGTATCCTTGAGACTGGATGTCTGCACTCTCCAGCATGTCTACCGATTCACCGTCCAAGATGTCCAGGTTTTGAGAAAATATGTCCTCCGGTATGGAATCGTACGACCTGGGGAAACGACAAATTCCTTGGTTAAAACAAATTGTTTTTGGTAGATCCTCTCTGGCCCTCTGTAGACCAACTCTGTTGGGCTATAGACGGCTCGACTACGGCACTCTACGGTATGAAACATTCGCAACAACCGTCTTCGACGCTTCACAGGTCGCTAAACTGAGCCGATAGTTGAGTTGAATGCGGGTTGAATGCCCGATGGAACATACCGTGACTGTGAAGCGTCCAAGACTCCATTAGTCGACCAAAAACGATGCAACTTAGGGTTTCATTCCGCTTGGACAAACGATATTTAGTTGAAGCAAACGGTACCTAGTTTGCGGCAACGAAAACAAACAGTGATAAAGATTAGGGTTGTCTGCCTTTGCCTGGCTTCTTCCATGATAGTTTGATCGATTATTACGGAACGAAAAATTCGCAGTATTACGTTGATTGTTAAAATTAATAATTTGCTGTAAACGTTATCCAGCTGGATTCAAATGCTGCGTTCTAGGGCGTGGAAAATAAAATTAAAGAGAACCAAAGGGAACTGAAGTAGAAGAAGCAGTTAGCCGACTCTCTATCGATGCGTTATGCATACACGGGCCTCGTGCGTTGCCATACCATGCAATTCTGTTTTCTTTACTTACTGAGCTGTAGATGATGGTTACATTTCATCATCACACAGCCTGCAACAAACGCATAAGATCGCACCATAGTCATTACGGTCGCAGTACAAGGTGGAATTGTTAGATCCCGCAAGGGGCATACTGTCTATCTAACGGCAAAGCATGCCAGAATTCGAAAGCTATGAGCTCCGTTTCACAGCTTGAAATTTGTAAGCCAGAACTTCCTATATTAACAGACCCCGGTTCATCTATTCGCTAATCAACGTTTCACGAAAGTTTCACGAAAGTTTCTCTTTGAAAAATCATAGGCTTTCCAGATTTACGGAATTAACTTAATATTACGTCTTGGTACACTTCGAATGGAATGTATCTTGGCGATCGATTAGGATACGTAAAGCGAAGATTTAGAACCGATACAATCATGTGATACAAGAATGGTATAGATGAACCGTGAACGTAGTACAGCGCACAAAATTGATACTTACATCTGATCGTTTTGTTCGTTACCACTTTCTTCGGCGACCAGCATCTCGTACTCCTCGGCTGCGAATCGGTCCCAATCAGACAGCTATCGCAAATGAAAAAGAATCGTTAGGTAAACAACTGCGAATATCTGTCGAGTATCAGGTCAAGCGGAAGGTTCTTGCGGGATCTGGTCTCCGCGGCGTGAGAACATTAAAACACGGAGGTTCTCAAGTGAAAAGAAACAAGTACACTTTCACTCTTAGAGATTTGTGTTCTTTGTTCAATGATCTCGGTTATAAAAGTGTTTGTGGTCTTACTTCGTGGCCATCGGGATCGTGCTCTCTGGCTGACGCGAACGGATCTCTCTGCTCATGATCCAGATACTTCTCTAGGTTAAAGAAGGTGTCGAAGAAGATCGAAGTCATCTTGCATTTCTTCAGATCGCTCAGAGATATCTTTCCTGGCGTAGATGGCTTGATCATGTCCAACATCTGCGTAATATAAACCAATGTAAAGTACAGACCGATATAGAAATAAATTAATGCAATTGCGAAGACTGAATTGTAAATATTCATATCTTTCAGAGTGAACTTTACAATTACCTGACAAAGGCAGTCCTCGAAAGGCAACGTTTCCAGTCCAATCGCTTCCATGCGATGCAATTGTTCCTCGTAAAAGTATTCCAGTTCGTACATGGATAGGTAACCGTCCCCGTCGAGGTCCATGCACCTATCGATTATTTGGAAATGAAATTTCTGTTAAAAATATCTTCATGAATGATGGATAGAATCGTTTATTGTACCTGAACCAGTATTCTATCGCGGTCGGATGGTTTTTGTCCTCTTCGCTCAACAAGAACCACACAAACTCCGTGTAGCTCATCTTGTCCTGGGGTTGTTGAACGCCGTTGCCACTTTTCATGCCGCCCCTTGTCACGGCGCCGCTGAATATTCTTGCGATCATACGCTTCGACAAGGCTAAAACGCGGTGAATAATTAATAAATTAATGAATATGATTATTACACTTTCGAACGAATCAGGTTTCAAGAAATAGCTGAAATCTGTCCTCACCGTGATCGTTGTGCTTCGTGAGGTCCGTCTTATCGATGAAGAGATCGTGATCCCGATCGAGCTCCCAGAATTTGCAGTATATCACGTAGAAGTGTTCGTAGCTAAAGTACGCGGTAACCTGATTGATGTCTTCCTCGTGCTCGAGGATCGCGATCACCGACAACAAGTTGCTTCTTCTCAGTTCGGCCACGGAGATCCTTCCGCTCCAGCTTCTGTTCACGCAGTAAAATATCCTGGCGATCACCTAGAGATCAAGGCGCATCGTAAAATAACGCGATACGTTGCGTTTAACAAACTTTGAAGCGACTCGTAATTCATCAATATTTTCCTCTGTTCATATAACAGCTTCCAACACGCTTGGGACATTACAACGGTTGGTAAGTTTGCGTAGGCACCGACGATCGAAACGAGACAAATTGACGAGCAAATACGGAAGCTGATTACTTAGTGGAAGAATAAACATTCCGGAGGAATTCGATTTCGTGTCTCGCAGACGAACGCCGCGTCCACTAGTTAAAAATCGTTCCCGACGATCGAGCTCGCACGATAATTACTCGAGGCAACCGACGATCATCTTGAATAATTCACGACGATCCTCGTTGCGTAAACCACGGAGTTCCACCGTCGACGGAATATTTTTTCTTTCCCCTCTCGCTCCTCTCGCGTGCACCGAGAGAAACCCCTGGCAAATATTTATCGCGCGAATACGAACCGTGTGTACGTAGCGTGAATGGAACTCAGTAGCCTCTTTCAGGAAAGTTAAACCTGGATGAGTCTCGACCACGTCTTGCACCAGTGGGATTAAATCCTCGGGGAGTATATTGTTCCTGAGGCCTCGGGTTGTGATTCTGATAAACTTGCTCGCTGCGTCGTGGTAGGTGTTCGATATCCTACAAACAATAGACCAGCTTGGTTTAACTTGTTAACCGGAGGGAAGACGAATTAACGTGTCACTCGGAGTCGTCTTTGTATTCGACCTTCTTTCGATTTCCCGTTTATAAGGACTAGCGTGTTTAGAGAGAATTGTCTTTTTATGGACTCTACCGTAGCATTGATTAAGTCGGTGTAATAGATGGTTCAATAATATGGATGCTTACTCTCTCCAGAAGTCAAGGAAGGCGTTCATCTCGACGTATCCGATCTGGTCGCCTCCAGCCGCGAGAAAGAGTGGCACCTTCCAGTAAAGGGGTAGGTCGCATGCCTGCAACGATGGATTATTATCGTTATATACCGTGTCTCGAGAAAAATAGAACTAAACCTCTTCGGGGATTACTTTCAATTTAGTTTCAGTCTCTCAATCTATTAGGTATAATCAGTGGAATTTTTTTTTTAACGATAAATACAAGGAACGCAAATGCGAACTTTTATCATTGTATTCGACCATCTTCAAAGATACTGTTTGAAGTTTTTTTTTTTTTTTAACGTAACGTGACAAATATATTAGGTTGTCCCGAAAGTTTCTTTCGTTTTATTAATAAGTAATACATACGCAATATTTTATGTCTAATGTTACATTATTGAATTGTGTACGATTCATTTTGCTCCATTAATGTTACACCATCAGCATCTAAGAAAGTAAATTGTCTATTTATATAAACACTACCGCATAAAATAATTGAGTGCAAATTACGAAAGAAACTTTTGGGACAACCTAATACATTCTTCGTGAAAAATAATTTCTAAACGTAAGAAGCTAGACGAATATCTCGACCTCGACGATGGTCTTCTTCGCGCGTCAGTTACAAAAACAATACAATTTTACTCGATATAATTGAATGCACTTCAAAGTACTACTTTTTTAAACAACACCTAGCCAGCCTATTCGTTCCACGGCGGAGTGGTTCGAGGTCGAATCAATGGAGGGCAAGCGACAGAGGACAAACGGAGGAAATTGTGTTCGTGGAAGTTTTAACGAGCCTCGTTGTACCATTACCTTGGTGATCGCGTGAAATTCGGCACGGGAAGCAAGATGATCCGGCAGAGCCTGAAAAGCTGCGGTGATTCTGGCGATGGTTGCTTCCAGCTGCGACAATGGCAACGGCTTTCCTCCGGGGAAATAAAATCTGCGAGCGTTAAACAAGATTGGAGATCGTTATTTCTGGTCGACTTTTGTCGGGCCATTCTTTACAATCGAGTAATCGTGAAAGATGTGAAAATAAATAAAAAGAATTTGTATACAGTTGCATGCAAAAGTTTCCGGTCAAAAATAATTTTGGAATTAAATTATGTATAATAGGTGTAAAGTAGAAATACAAATATATCATAGTAAAGAGCTTTTATTATACTATCGAAATGTACAACTCAAAAATTTGATAAAACAAGTAGTAATTATTTATAACAAAAATAACAATTTTTACTTCTTCATAAGTATCCGGCCGAGTACAAAACATGAAGAAAGAACACGATAACTGAAGGAAAAATGTTCAAAAATGGTTACAAATGTAACATTGTCATCAATATTTACTAACCATACCCTGTGAAGCTATCACGGCGGCACATCGGCGAGGCATCGATTCAATAAGTTTGATGATTCCATCTTGAGAGATATTTTTCCACTCTTCAATTTTTGTCCATAAAGCAGCTTTATTGGCACAATTAACAGTTCCTATTCTTAGTTTAAGCTCTTGCCATAAATGTTCTATGGGAATCAAGTCTGGAGATTGACTCGGCCAATCTAGAATTCGGATCATATTCTTCGTGAAAAACTCCTGAAGCAATCCAGACCGATGTTTTGGATCATTGTCTTGCTCTCCCATTTGGCTGACATTAGTCAAAGTACTGTTTCACGTAGACTTACAGAAGTTGGATGTTTTTGGACGGGTTGGAGTTAAAAAACCACTGATAAGTAACAAAAATAAGAAGGCCAGATTAGAGTTTGCAAAGAAACACCGAAGTTGGACAGTTAAAGTATGGAAGAAAGTGCTGTTTTCGGATGAAATTAAAATTAATTTATGTGGAAATGATGGGAGAAGGTATGTTAGACGACCACAAGGCACTAGGAATGATTCCCGATATCAAATACCAACAGTGAAGCACGGTGGAGGTAGTATTATGCTTTGAGGTGCATTTTCTTGGAAAAGCGTCGGTCCAATTTACAAAATTGAGGGTACTATGAACGCTCCTATGAATAGGGATATTCTATCACAACAAATGCTACCTTATGCCCGTCGAAATTTGCCACGAGGATGCATATTTCAGCAAGACAATGATCCAAAACATCAGTCTGGGTTGCTTCAGGACTTTTTCACGAAGAATATGATCCGAATTCTAGATTGGCCGAGTCAATCTCCAGACTTGATTCCCATAGAACATTTATGGCAAGAGCTTAAACTAAGAATAGGAACTATTCAGTTAATTGTACCAATAAAGCTGCTTTATGGACAAAAATTCAAGAAGAGTGGAGAAATATCTCTCAAGATAGAATCATCAAACTTATTGAATCGATGCCTCGCCGATGTGCCACCGTGATAGCTTCACAGGGTATGGTTACTAAATATTGATGACAATGTTACATTTGTAACCATTTTTGAACATTTTTCCTTCAGTTATCGTGTTTTTTCTTCATGTTTTGTACTTGGCCGGATACTTATGAAGAAGTAAAACCTGTTATTTTTGTTATAAATAATTACTACTTGTTTTATTAAATTTTTGAGTTGTACATTTCGATAGTATAATAAAAGCTCTTTACTAAGATATATTTGTATTTCTACTTTACACCTATTATACATAATTTAATTCCAAAATTATTTTTGCCCGGAAACTTTTGCATGCAACTGTATATTTAATTTGGTAAATGGAGTGTAAAATTAATTCAACTCAGTGGTTGTCACTGAGACTTCTTAATTCAGTGAACGTTGTTACACAAAATGAATTCTGGAGCAAAGCTTACCTTGGTATGTGAACGTTCCTGTTGGCTTTCACGTGCCTTTGAAGTGTCGTGTGGGGTGGTAGATTTTTTTGCTGTGTCTTGTCTTTCGCGTACGTCTGGAACCAACAAGTGCATTTGAGAGAACCTGACCAAAGAGAAACTAATGAGAAAAGTATACCACGATATATTTTGCCATAACTATAAAATGTGTACCTAAATATAAGTTAAACCCTTGCAGTGCACTGAAACTCGGAAAATGCCTTGCCAAACCGGTGCGCACGAACACTGGCATTCACGACGAGTCAGATTCGCGATTTTCAAGTTTGGGATAGAATATTCATCACGGGTCATGCTCGTGATTTTCACATTTGGCCTAGAATTTTCATCAGGGGGCATACTCGTGATTTTCAAATTTGACCTAAAATTTTCATCACGAGTCAGACTCGTGATTTTCAAATTTGGATTAAAATGTTCAAGGTGTTAATATACCACAAGGGTCTGGGCGAGTCTCAAAGAACACGAACAAAACAGTAGGTCGAGCAATAAATTCGCGGTGTTTTATTTCACCTCTTTTCACTTCTTTTCTGTATAACATTCTCTTTGATCGTTCTTCTACAAGTTGCCTTCGGAATTTTTTTATTAGTGCTAATGGCAATAAATTTTTAGGTTGAAGAAAATGGAATGGAAAGTTAGCTCTACGAGAAGCTATAAAGAGTACCCCTGAGTGGTGTTTACGATGTGAAAGAAATCCGTCCTTTCGCCCATAAAACACGTTTTTATAGCACCAATCTTATTAGTCATTAAGCTATACGAGACGAAATAGTACTCGACCAATAGCGGTATGACCTTTCTGAAACGGTCCTTATAATCGCTGACATGTAAATGACTTTGAAAGCCAACCTATGGCCGCTCTCTTCTATGTCTCTGACCATCATTTTCCAACGAATGTAAATATTCGATAATCTCCATAATGGCGACGAGAGACGTTAATTTCCCAACTCCAGTGCTCGAAATACTAGGAGAAGGTTGGTGATGTAACAAGAGTCGCACAGCCGAGGTGCGGCGATGCATTAGCCGCGTTGGCCGGCCTCTTTGCATTCTTCGGATCCTTTGTGACTGCGTCGCGTAACAGGATGCCGTGTCCTTGGCGCGCCGACACGTCGAACACGGAACGTCAGTCTCGAAGAAGCGTAAAATTACTCCGACTCGAGACACGCGATCGATTCGTTGTCCACTGATGCGGAAAAACGCGTGGATCATCCGACCACAGGAAGCGATCGCGACTCGAGGGACCGAGTTTCCTTCTGGCGCCTCGAGAAGGGCTCGTTTTTAGTAGGATAGATCACGAATTAGGATAGATCACAAATTAGGACGCCTTCCCATCAGGATGTTTTATTGCTTGTTGTAGAGTGGAGTGGAATTTCTTTAACTTTGGAAGCGTTACGCAATGAAGTCTCGCAGAGTATCTATTAAGAATTCGGAGTTCGATAGCAGTAACTTTAATAACATCTGTAGTAATCTCAAATTTTTAAAGCAGTCAAAGTCCCCCTCATATAACAAATATGAATAATATTCACATAATCGCTGTGAACTCCAAAGAGGAATTTGAAACGTGGTAATCCCCTTAACAGGAATCAGGATCGGTTCCCGTTGTCCTCGTAGCCTTCGTTTGCAGTAGGTGTTTGCATCAGGCATGTAACGAGCATGAAATAAACGTTGATGGCGTGGAAGCGTGGTTTACGCACTCGAACGGCGTCCGCTGATTGCGATATCAACGGATTTTAATTAAGTTGAGCTTCGTTATGGGGTCGATTGGATCGGCATGGAAAACGAACGTGTTTCCAAACAGAAATTTCAGACGAATATATTTATTCTCCGATGGGGTTTTAACGATAAGAAATTCGATTATTTCGCGATGAAAAGCAACAGAAAGAACGCGAATATTGAAACGACGTTGATCGTATGATACAATTGCGTGCTAAAATTCGTTTCGACTATTCTCTTGAGTAACATTAGCTTCTAACTCAAAATCAAGAGTCATGCGGTCACGATAGTGCCACCGGCGGAAATTTTATTTATAAGATTGCTCGTTGAAAAACAAATATTTTCTCGCGTTTTTCCACTTTCGTTCCGCGCCTTGATCTTTCAAACGTTGTAAACAAATTTTTTGTCCATTTTAAGGATCACACCAAGGCTCGAGTAATAACTGCCATCATAAATTAAGCGAGATAATAGCAGAAAAACACGAGACTCGAGTGTCTGGTTTAAATATTTATAACGTTCGTAACAGCTATTGCAAAGCACTTCATCGAGCGTTCTAGCATAGCAACACAGCCTTTGAATAAATTTTTGTATAAACGTCGCTTTACGTTCCCGATAGAAACTCCAAATACGATAACCGTGGTCCAACTCAGCGTCGTTATAAAAACGCTGGGAAGAATAGAGCGATGTACGTATAAACGTTTGGCGAGTAATAAAAATAGCGCGAAAAGAGTACGAGCCAGCGATGGCATCGATAATAGACGATCCACCGTTTCAGGAAGCCCGATAATGCATTCCGACGAAATTAAGCCGGCTGGAGGGACTGACCGATAACCGAGCCAGATCGAACGGATAGGTTGCGTCGATCGATGGCCGATCGGTGTCGCCAACCGTTCGAGGCTCGAGGGCAACATGCGTTGGATCGATAGGAGGTCACGTTACATGCGTCTTCTTACCGTGAAACATCTCAATAAATGCATGTCCGTACGGTCCTCGACTGGGAGACGCGTCTGCGGCAGGATCTACCAGCGTATCGGGGACGAGACGTCGTAACTTTTCCTTCTACTCAAAGAAACTACACCTCTTGACATAGATGGACTACGATAACTCGAGAGCAAATGAAACCGATCGATGAATTAATTTTTCTTAGACGTGATCATTAGCGTGAACGACCTAGCGGCTAGGATAACGGAGGCCTGGGGACAACCTGTCCGAGACGTACTAGCTCGGCTAGCACTTGTCGATCGAAATCAACGTATCGGATCGTTGCGGGATGTCGCAACGGATCTCATCTGCGTCGCATGCGACCGGCCGTCTCGATTATCGTGGCCTCAGTTTGGCACGGTTCGCCGAGCGGCGCACGGGATACCGTCGATCAGCGTTCCAATTGACATTGCGAATTCGACTGCGCCTCTCGATCGCCTCTGCCAACCGGCCAAGGACCGCTCTTCGTCGCTATACTAAATACTTGACCTTCGTACGCTCGAGCGGCTTCAGAATTCCCATTTAAATTCGGCTGCGATCGACCAACGATCCCCGCGGTGACCTGCTCGTCGACTCCGTAAACATTTCGAATTAATTTCGGCTACCGCGTTTCGTCCCTAGCGGAGAAAGGTCCCCCGGGCTCGATCGATGGCGATTTCAGGAATTTTCTAGGAAGAGGCTGCGGAAAGCTCGAGCGAGGGGATGGGGCAGAAGGGAGAATTTTAGGGGTTGATTCTGGAGGCTCGTGGCGGGATTGGTAGCGGATACTGTCTGTTGAGGTACACAGGGTGTCCCAGACTTAGTGATACAGAGCTCTAACTCCGAAACTATCGGCCGAATGCAAAATTTCAAATATGGAAATTTCGTGGCAAAGTGGGGCTCATGTTTCAGCGAGAAGGAATTTTTGTTAAGTTTGTTATTTAACGAGATATGATGGTCAAGTTTCGTTTTTCAAATGGAACTATATATTTTTTTTTATATCATACGATAGTACCTTTCAAGACGAATTCATTAAGCTTTAATGTATTTACCTGATTTTTATTAGTTTTCAAGCTATAACGCTTCAAAGTTTGCTAATTTTCAAGGAAAAATCTTGGTTCGGTCCCGAGCGGTCCCATTGATGCGGTAAGCACCATGGGGTTCTTGAAATCGATACGGAGGGTCTCGTTTGCGATTCCAGGCCCAAGGAAGGAAAATGGGAAAAGTATTGACCGCTACTGATGCATTACTTGTAGCGCCGAGAATTTTCTAGGTAGGTAATACTTTTCCTGTTTTCCTTCCTTGAGCCTGGAATCCCAAGCAAGAGCCTCCGTATCGATTTCAAGAACCCCATGGTGCTTACCGCGTCAATGGGACCGCCCGGGGCCGAACCGAGATTTTTCCTTGAAAATTAGAAAAAACTTTGAAGCGTTATAGCTTGAAAACTAATAAAAATCGGGTAAATACATTACAGCTTCATGAATTCGTCTTGAAAAGTACTGTCGCATAGTATAAAAAAAATATATAGTTCGATTTGAAAAACGAAACTTGACCATCATATCTCGTTAAATAACAAACTTAACAAAAAGTCCTTCTCGCTGAAACATGAGCCCCACTTTGCCATGAAATTTCCATATTTGAAACGTTGTATTCAGCCGATAGTTTTGGAGTTAGAGCGCTGTATCACTAAGGCTGGGACACCCTGTATAATATACCTCCTTCTTCCAATGAAATACGTTGAAGGACGGGTGGTGGAGCAGTGCGTAGTCAACTACCACGCTGACAAGGGCAGGACACGACGTTCGGATCACGGATTTTCTTCAAAATTTACACTGTTTTAGTTATCTATTAGGACAATATAATGTGCAAAATATTAAGACGTGCTACTTTGGCGTTTTCAAGAAAATGGTTTTCATAAAATAATTATGAAATGGTGGCGGTCAAGTGGTTAGCGTTCAAGCTCCGTGGTCTCTCTGGGTCACGGTTCGAGAACGTTAAACACTATACTACCGTCATTTCATATTTATACTCGCAATCAGGGATTCGAACCGCTGCTGAACCCTAACCCAAACTCGGTTAATGAAGGGAAGGTTACTGTAACCCATACTAATCACGAAGGAACGGTTCTTGAATATGTAGGAAGAGCGGATTAAATCTGCTCGGAGTGGGTTACTAGTAGAAGAATAATCCTAGATATCCAGACAAGTCAAAGATATGTGAATTTACAGGCAATATTCAAATCAAATGAAACTAGATTGTTTAAAATGTACGAGTATATAATGAATGTAGGACACACACGTTCACTACACGTTCTAAGGCAAGACTGACGAATGTTTATCATTCGCCTGGTTGTCACAGTTGCTAGTGTTGGGGTTCCCAGAAAATTCATAACGTGTCCGGTGAAAATAGGGATTCCTTCAAGTGACTGTTTATGCCAATACATGTACTATTCGTCCGCAAGAAGAGGGCTGGCCAACTGTTTACGTCCCCGTTCTGCTATATAAATACAGTAAACGAGTAGTAAATACGAGTAAATGTAAGCACTTGCATGACCTTCTTCTCGCGGATGGACAGTAGAGTAAAACACAGACAATATTGAAATAAAATTAATTACCGTTTAGAAACATGGTAATAACTATGGTTTTTACTGTATTATTATAACGCGCATACAACCGGGTTAACCGGGTTACTCGGGTTACAGATGTCTTGTGTTACCTGGTTAGATGGGTTATTCTATAATACGAAGTACAGGAACCTGGTACGGGTTAGGGTTCGAATCCCTGGCAACGATACATATTAGGAATACTTCTCTAACGATCAACGATTTCGAAAACGTCAAAGTAGTACGCCTTAATATTTGCACATTATATTGTCCTAATGGACTACTAGAAGTGTACACTGTTTGAACAAAATCCGTGATCCGAACGTCGCACAGTTGGACAAAACGGTTCTCGGCGATCAAAAATCCGTAACTTTGGTTCTCTTGAAAATATTTTAACGAAATTTTAGGAACTTATTCCCTATACTATGATACTTAAATTGTATTAGTATAAATCAATTTGAGCTACAGGGTGTCCAAATATTCACGTATAAAGTGTAACGCGTTTAATATCTTTCACTTGTTTGACATATTTATTGTTATTTAACCAAAATTCGACTCAAACCTGTTGTTAACTATGAGAGAAACGTATTTAGTAATTTAAACATGACAAGATTTACGTAATAATCATAGACGTAAGCGTACAAACGTACATACTATTTTCTGTTCGAGTCCTACTTAGTACAATCGCCAATTTCTCGAAAAGGGGCACCTGATCTTTGTAGAATCTGATAGAGGATTGATCACCCTTTCCAGTGGTAGCAATTAAACCTCGGACAAGCGCGGTAAATTTTTTATAACCACGCGTAAAGTTAAGAGTTCCGTCAAACGTACATACTATTTTCTGTTCAAGTCCCATTTAGTACAATCGCCAATTTCTCGAAAAGGGGCACCTGATCTTTGCAGAATCTGATAGAGGATTGATCACCCTTTCCAGTGATAGCAATTAAACCTCGGACAAGTGCGGTCAATTTTGTATAATCATGCGTAAAGTTAAGAATTCCGTCAAACGTATATATGTATTATTTTTAGACTCGAGCCCCATTATTTAAAAATTGTCTACATTCCAACTTAGTTTGTCATCATGAGGAGTTCGTATACATGTTTATCTTCTCGGTAAATCCATTAAAAAGTCTATATGACAGACAAACCATCGCATCTAGTACCGCTTTTCGATTATCAAGCGCTGCGGCTAACACGTGTTTAGTCTACTTTAATCGCCATTTCCTCGAAATAGGCACCTAGGGGCACCCGATAATTGCAGAATTTGATAGAGGATGATTCACCCTTTCCAGTGGTAGCAATTAAACCTCGGACAAGTGCGGTCAATCTTTTATAACCATGCGTAAAGTTACAATTTTACTTAAATGTACTTCTCTCCAAGCAGACTCTATTATTTAAAAAGTAAGTTAACATTTTGACTTACTTTATGCATTGAATACTATCTATACAAATCTAGTAAACATTATAATTCATTTGAATATCGTCTTTCTGAACAAAGTTTTTTAGAATCGTATATTGAAGTTAGGAGTAATATCGTAAGCGTTTTGCTTGGACGAATTTCAACTGCCTTTGAATGCGCACCACAGCAAAACGGAAGCAAATATCAAAAAACGGATTGCACTACATTAAACAGCAATTTATCCTCTATCGATGTACGTAAACAGTTTTTCCATTCTTCGAATTCACGAAAGTCGGTTTTTGATCGCCGAAAGCTGTTTCGTCCCACCGTGCGTCGTGTCCTGCCCTTGTGAGAGCCGGGGTTCGAATCCCGGCCGTCCAGCTCAGTTTTTCAAGGTATGACTAAATAAATATAAAGTAATTACGTATGTTATAAAAAGTTAAAAGTTATTACGTAGTAATGAAATCTGTTGCGAATTACGTCGTGTTTGGTATCATTTTAATCAGAAAAATGTCAGGAATATGATGGTTACAGTTTTACAACAAAAACGGTAATAATAAAAAAAAGTTTGTTCGTTGCATTAGCATTGTCTCATCGAGATATCCGATCCCGGATCATGTTACTGTCCATTTATCGTAATGAAACTTGTGCATTCAAGGAGACTGTTGAATTATATACATATAGAAAAATGGACAAATAAAAATAACTATTCTCTAATCTTTATTTCGCGAATCGACGCGGCTGTATTGGCCCACTGTTAGACATTCCTGGCTCGTGACAACCTTCCGCTTCTCTCGAAGCTCTTCGTGTCTCGATCTTCGCCTCGCTTTTAAGTTGTAACAGGGCGCACACTATCTCTAAATATATCCACCGCTAGAAACACGAGTGACGCAAAGCGAAAAGTCTAGACTCTAGACTTTTCACGATAGGCGGTCCTCGCAACGCAAATAGTACGACGACTGTCTTAAAAACAGGCTTCGAGATGTCCTGATCTGGGACAGACGCGAACGTAAACTACAGATGAATGATCAAAAAGTGTGCAACCTATTCACCGGAGTAGAGACGCGAGAATGCACTATAGGGTTTCATTGAAAAGTTTGCAGAGTCCCATACTGTAAGGAGAATAATTGATGATTGACATCGATTCCAAGAAAGATTCATCACGGGCTGGGAATTCCCTTTGAAATGCTCGGTTAAAAATTCTTGAAATATTGAATTGGATTAACATGTTGACGAGGCGCAATTTTTCAGTGTCTGCGCCGTGAGGCGACGCAAGAATAAGGCATAATTACTGAAATCAAAATAATCAAGAATTACTTAAATAACTACTTTCTAATTCGAAAGTAATTATTCCAAATTGTAATGATATAAAAAAGTACAGTGGGTGTAGAATGTATTCATACACCGATCAATTTCCCAGAAAACTTTTGTGTGAAATTGTAGTTTCTTAACTTCTTTTTTTGTAATCAATGATATTTTATACATTCTCGGAAGTCTCTACGATAGATATAGTCCAAACAACATTTACTAGTTAATATAATTTGTGAAATTAACAAAAAAATGCGAAAACTGGATAAAAGTATAGAAACAATAAGTATTTGTACGATTCTTATGACGAACCATTTACAGTAGAGTTTGTAACATAAACACATTAGTTTATTGCTCCGTGCGAATTAGAAAACATCAAATTTCCAATAAAGTACTTTTAAACAGTTGTCCGAATACTTATTGCTTCAATATTTCTATCGATTAATTGTTTTTTTCTTGTTAATTTCGCAACTTACATAAATAGCTATTTTTTTGGTAATGTATCTATTCCAGAGATTTCCGAGAATATGTAGAATGACATTGTTTATAAAAAATAAGTTAATAAATTATAATTTTACACAGTTTTTTTTTGGAAATTGATCAGTGTACGAATACTTTCTACACCAACTGTAATTGTTACTGTTGGAATGCAACGATTGCCACTTTAAGGCCTTGAGGAAAAATGTCTGCTTTTCCTTAAAGCAGAAAGAGGGGCGAGGTCCTAGCGAGGATAGAAAGCGACGACCCTCAGTCCGACAAAATAAGTCAACCGGTACGGGTCGTTGAGAATTCGAACACTCTTCCTTGGCACTTTATATCATAATCGTTAAGAAAATAAATTTCTAACAAGACTACATTAATAAAACATGGTCCCGATTATTTTCTTTTTTCACAATTTCTAACAGTTACTTTACAGCTCTGTATTAAATTATCTAATCTTCGATAGTCTCGAGACAAAATTTTAACTCCGTAGGAATGTTGACGAGTTTTAGTCTGGCCGCGAACGCGTTAAATGACTATAACGAGCCCCGAAATTCGACGAACTTGTCCGCCCTATCTGACTGCGCTGTTTGAGAGAAATCGTAGGTGGACGGGCGAGTCGTCGATGCGTGCATTTTCGAGCGAACAGTAGGCAAATCGCGACCTCCCTCGTTTGAGGATGAGGAAGCCTTCAAGTGCACAAGCCGTACTGACACGGAATTTCGAATACAGGCCTGTGGAGATATTCCAGTCGATCAGGCTCGATAACAGACGAGCGAGCAGGTTCACCCACGGAACCGCGTGGAACGTCGAAATCGCGCGGAAGGGACACCCTGGAACGGTTCCAGGACGATGGTTTCGAGTAATCGTCGACCATTGGATGAAACAAAAGTGCGTATTCATTCATTCGCGTCGTATGGAAAAGTGAATAATTCGTTCGAAACTTCTCTCGACTGTATTCAAATTAACCCTTTGCGGTTGTATTAAATGTAGACAGGGGTGTCGTACTGGTCGGGATTAATTTCCGATGAATTAGCAGTGATACATAATATGTAAGATTGTGGAGGATAAACAACATTTATTAATTCTTCTTCTTTTGTGGACTTCAGATATATGTTTGCGTAATAATGTGTTTTAATGTTATGTTTTTCTGTAAAAATTATAATTCTGTAAAAATTATAATAAAATTATAATCATATAGTATTTTACGGTAACTTTTTTCTTGGCATTTTGGAGCATTGTTTTTAATATCTTAAGAAGCGAGAATGCCTAATTCCACTTAAAGCACAATTTGTAAAATATTATTTGGAATTCTACGATGTATCTTCGACTATTTGGCATTTATTGCAATTTGTTACAGAAAATGTAACAATATTCAATATTTTTGTCTTTGAAAAATTGAATATATAAATATTTCACCAACTATTAATCTATTATTACACTAATATCTTAGAATCTATTACTATTGTTTAAAGGCTTAAATCTTTTCAGTCTGCGGAATACGATATAAGATTAGTATAAGCTTTAATTGCTGAGAGTAGACATACGACCGAAAAGGGTTAAAATTTTTGTGAACAAAAAGAACGTGGTTTTTAAATAAAGAATTAATTTTTTTTTAGTTCTTTGCAGTTTCAGCAGGGTAGGCTCACAGCTCCAAGTCGCACCTTGGTAATAATACCTCGATAATAATAATAAAAAAAGAAACACAATCTAATTATTAGAGATCCCTACTTCACGTGTATCGTGATTAATGGATCTGTGTTTTAATCCGTGTATTTTTCATATCGAAATATACGGATATCCAGGTACATACGTGTACGTGCATCGAAATACACGGGTACGCTCATCGACTTGAACATTTATTTCAACAAATAAATATAGTTTTACAAATTACACTAACAAATTTATTCTGTTATATTTATTCTTCTTATGTTTATATCTTTTTTATTTATTTGCTTTATTGCTTATCAATATTTTCAAAATTGACAAGGATCATTATTTTAGAATAAAAGCTTTTTTTAACCGACTTCGAAAAAGGAGGAGGTTACTCAATTCGACATGTTTTTTTTTTTCATAAAAGTTTGTATATAAAACTAATTGGATACTGCACCCGTATAATTCGATGTATGCGTACCCGCGTATTTCGATGCACGTGTATTTTATTACCCGTTCAAAACCGTGATCTCTACTAATTATCATTGATAACATGATAAGATTTGCAATATCTAATGCATAGAGCCACGCAGCAATTACCGCACTAATAAAACTATTTCCTCGAATCTCGAACTGTCCCGTGGCACTATCGGTGCATGGATAGCTCCCTAATCCGTAAACTTATCTCTTTCGAAGTACCAGAGAGATATTTTATTTCCATGGCTCTCCAATCGCGATAGAAAATGGTCTACTTGTCAAAATTGTTAGCTCGTTTTAATGAAATTGTGGTCGAGTGCAAAGGGTTAATATCGCCCTTTAATCAGCTTCCTGGTCGCTGGAGATAAATCGTCGGCTCGCAGTTGGCAGCCGAGGTGTGAAAAGTCGTGACTCAACGTCACGTGAAAACGGAGCTTTAACGTCACGTGAGCACGCTGCTTAATCGTCGACGTCGATCCGCGATACGTTGGAACGCGTAATCGCGCGCACGCGAGTCGTCGAACCGAACGCGGTGCGCGCCGGTGGTTCCGTGTACACATACGCGCGACTCTCCTGTCGCATAACTCGGTCACGTTTGCGGTTTGCATCGTTAGAACACGATACGGTCCACTAAAAATAGCGCCGAGCCGATATCGATACGTGCACGACGTAAAACGGTGTCAATCCCATGATCGGCCGACAACTCGCGCGCGACGACGGGATCCGCGCGCGTGCAGAATTCCTCTGTCCTCGGAACGGAAGGGTTCATTTTTAAAACGGGTTAACACGTTCGCTGGCAGACTGACACTCTTGAAAATTTACAGATTCTTTACAGATTCTTTACAGATTGTTGGAAACTGCGTGATGAAACATTTATTACGTATATTAAGCTGGCGTAGCCATTTCAAAAGGCCAATGCTAAATTAACACGATATTTTTTTGCTATTTATTTGCTAATTACTTGTCAAAGAATTAATTTTTTTGCTCCAGCCGTTTTCGAGAAACAATGGCTATGCTAGCGTAACATTAAGCTAGCGTAGCCACTTATGTATCTCTGTACCTAACAGGGATATAAATTCCATTCTTGCAGCATATTTTTTTGCTTATTATTTGCTCTTAATCCACCGAATATGAATTTTTTGCTGCAGTCATTTCCGAGAAACGATGACTGCGCTATAACAG
>NC_071980.1:11684258-11695421 GCF_026283585.1 Hylaeus volcanicus
ACCGAATATGAATTTTTTTGCTGCAGTCATTTCCGAGAAACGATGACCGCGCTAGGACAGCGTTAATCTAGCATAGCCAAGTGTCGCAGCTCCGTACCTAACAAAGATATCGATACATTAGTACGGTGCCGCGACATTTGGCTATGCTAAATTAACGCTGTCCTAGGGCGGTCATCGTGTCTCGGAAATGACTGCAGCAAAAAAATTCATATTCGGTGGATTAAGAGGAAATAAATAGCAAATAAATATGCCGCAAAGATGGCATCGATATCTTTGTTGTCTTATGATACATCATGTGGCTACGTTAGCTTAATATTAAACTGGAGCAGCCACAGTTTTTCGAAAACGGCTGGGGCAAAAAAATTAATTCTTTGGCAAATAATTAGCAAATAAATAGCAAATAAATAGCAAAAAAATATCGTGTTAATTTAGCATTGGCCTTTTGAAATGGCTACGCCAGCTTAATATACGTACATTTATTGTGGTAAAGAGTGGAAACACTGCCACATGCAGAGCATAAGTAAATACTATCAATATCCTGTAATTTGAACAATGTAATTGGCGTCTAAAATTAAAAATACTACTTTTATTTTATGTTGTGTCATTCTTTGTAAACGAAATTGGATTAATATGAAGTATATTTTAAGTGATATTTGATTTTCCAAAATTGAAAATTGAACGATTTTTACAATTGTCTAATTTTGAAAGTGGCGTAAGTCCATTGCAGCCCGTAAGTATACATCAGTTTAGTAAAATACACCTAAAACAAATTTATATAACCAAATTACATATTGATAAAACAGTAGAAACATTGCCAGACTTCATATAGTTTGCCTAAATTTTTTAAATAGACTTACACCACTTTCAAAATAAACGGTCCATATGTATTGTTACATTACTATTGTACCACCGATACGCTTCTGCCGACTGCTTTATTTTTCTCGGACCTCTTTCTCTTTTACTCTCTGTCCTTTTCTACGTTCGACGCTCGACAAATGTAAACACAGAATAGAAACCTCGATAACTGCAATATTTGCTTCCCGATTTTTTTGCACTTATCCGATCTTTACTGTATTCAATTTTGTAACTTTATCAAAGTTCAAGTATTTCGTTTAAGGGGGTATTATCGTCTAGAAACTTCATAAATTCGATTTTTTTTCTTTTGTCCATAAATTTCCCACTCCCGAAAACCGATTTTTCAGATTCCTCCGTGTATTCAACCGTGCTGGCTACAGTATTTTTACGTTAGAACCTACAGTTAGGAGTTAAGAGTGTTTAATACATAATTTATTAAAGTTATTCGTTTTAACTTCAATCGTGTTCTCCAACAGGATAATATCTAGTAACAATAGTATCTTTCGTACTGTACGTAGAATCATAACTCGCATCGAAATATTGCGAAGCTTCGATTTAAGGAGGTATTATCGTCTGGAAACTTCAAAAATTCGATTTTTTTTCTTTTGCATTTTCTTATCATTTGGGGTTTTGAGAAAGTGCCTCTAAAATATTAATTTGAAATTCGTACAGCTCTCATAGTTACAGAGGCTTAAAGGCTGTTCACCAGTATTAGTGCTAAATGTATAGCAAACTTTAAACGTGTTTTTCTCGAAACGACATTTTTCGAGTAGGGCGCACGTTTTTTTCAAAAACTATTGGACCGACTGACTTCTGGTTTTACACACATTTCGAGGGCACCATAACCTATGGTCTGAACTAGAATTATACCGATAGCTTGAATATTATAGCCCTGCTCTCATATTTTACTTGACAATTTTCCGGGAAAATTAAACCTTAATTTTCAAACAGCTGCGATTCCGATAAAAAATTTAGTACTTACTTCATTCTAGTTCAGACGATAACTACATTCATATAGATTGAAAAAAAAATTTGTTTTTCTGTCTCAAACAACTAGAACCGCCACAACCTGTGCGCCCGATTGAACGACCGTCTCACGCCACAACCTACATAACAGCGCATAACTTGTATAGATTTCAATCAAGTATTTCATACAAATTTGTGTTGTTAGTTGAAACGTGTTTTATTATGCATAAAAAAAACCCTGGTACTGTAAGTTTGATAGTTTTCGCAAAATTAATTCCTAAAAATTACTGAAAAAACAAACTTCTAGACGATAATACCCCCTTAAATTCATTTTCTGTGGCACTTAACTTTCAGAATCAATTTTTCTAGTTTTTCAGTGAAAAGCACTGTCGCCCATATATGGGTGACATGGCGATCAGCGTGTTAATTGAGCCGATTGACAGAGAAAACGATGAATAATTATGGGTTTCTTAACTTTGGATCGCGGTGGAGTTCAACAATATATATCGTTGTAAAATTCACTCGAAGAACAGGGTTACATTGTTGTATCCCTACATAATTTTTGTATTCCCTTTAGTTAAGATAACTCTGCCTTCTTCTTATGCTCCGTCAAACTTCAGCATCAAACATTTCAAATTCCTTCCTTCGATAACTGATGATTTTATCCTCACTGGTCGTCCCGGACCTCGACCTCGCTACCTCTCCTCTTTCGACCACTAAACTTAAGATAATTCCTATGCTTCCATTCTCTACCTTTTCCGAACCTATAAAGCCCACTACTTTTCCCTTTGAATTAGAGAATTGTCCGAACCGTCTCAACACCAGGATCTACAGTCAGTACCATGCGTATACCTTTGTTAACTTCGTTCAATTTCGCTCGACGTTGTACTTGTTAAATAATAATTATTTCGAATGGGTGTTCGGGAGGGTCGGATTCGCACACTAAGTTTCTCGAATTCTGTTAATGATCCGCTCGGTTTCGCGACTCAGGTCAGAATGCCATCGATTTGCCCCACTTATCAAATCAATCCCCTAATTTCAATTTTCCCTTTCCATTCGGTCTCGCTCGGTAGCGTTCGTGACCGCAGATTATCCTAAGGAAAATCTACGCACACCGACTCACAGTGACAAAGGGATGCGCGGATCCCCTTCTCGGAATCGCTCGGCTTCAGAGACTTCTCCCCTCGGCACGCAATTATGGCTTCAAGGCCGTAGGTCCACCTTTCGGTTTCTCTACGCACATAGGTGAGCATTTGAGACCAAATTCAGTGGTACTTTTCTCAAAGATGCCCACGAAATGCACTCCCACCTGAATCGTTCCAGCTAGCGTCATTTACATTTTATTGTTTCAAAAATTTACAAACAATTCAACATTTTATTATTATAAATAAACTGATCGATACGCAAATAAACAAACCGAACAATCGTTTATAACGGTAACAATAATAAAGTAACCAATCAAGCGGAATACAACAACATTCTGGAGCAAAATAACCACCCTTTAAATTCCCAAAATTCTAGGAAAAATTCTAGATGAAAAACTCCCTTGCAATCTATCTTCAAATCGATAAAGAAGTCGAGCGTCACACCTGAACCCGGTCAATTTGTTTATCGTAGGAAAGTGGAACGAAGCTACGCAAAGAATACAGATATCGCGAGATGCATCGCCGTCGCGATGGAAATTAGTTGAAACGTTCCGCAGTCGGAGAAGGTTGACGTTATAAATAGTTCCTTAATGCGGCGCAGCGAAAAGAAAAATAAAAGCGGGATCCCAAGGATGAGAGTGTTTTCCGCGCGTGTAAAGGAACGGTCCGTCGATTCCGATATCGGCTGCGGGAATATACGGCGCTATACCGAGCGACAAAATCGTAATACGTAAACAAGGTTGTCTCGTAATCGCGCGAACGGCACCGAGGACGCATACATTTTTCCGTTTCGCGCTCGAACGTTGACGATTCGTGATTCGAATGCCGTGACGGCCTGTAAGTCACGATTTTAATCGAACACCGGAGGTTTCGACCTTCGGTATGCAAAGCAGAGAAATTGCGACGGTCGCGTGGACGGACTCGAGCAGTTTACTTAATTCCAAGGTTGCACCAATTCCTAGGAAAGATCTAAACGCGAGCGGAATCGCTATCGCTTTAAAAACGTGTCCTGTGAGATCTTTGCGATTAGAATCGACTCTTTTCTCCTGTCCTGGATCTATCTGCAATTATCAAACAAGAAAGGCACGAATTCTGAAGTGTTCATCGTCGTGACGTTGAATTCAAGAGACGATGAACGATGAATTTGTTTATTTTTATTCCCATTGACACTCCTGGATCTTTCATTCCACCTGTCCTGGATTTATCTGCAATTATCAAACAAGAAAGGCACGAATTCTGAAGTGTTCACCGTTGCAACGTTGAATTCAAGAGACGAACGATGAATTTGTTTATTTTTATTCTTATTGACACTCCTGGATCTTTTATTTTTCCAACAAAATTCGTCCAACTGCATCACTGATAACCGAAGATTTCTGATCGGAGATAGCGAAACTCGAAACGTCCGAGTCACTTCGATATTAATTACGCTCGTGGATCGAATACTTTCGACTGACTGTGAAATCACCTCGTTCCCGTTCTGCCAAGACGTCTCGGACTTCCACTCGTCATCGTCCACCAAGATAAATAAAGGAAAAGGGCGTCGATCGATACGATTGCCGATAACAAGGAGTCGAGTAGTTTCGAATTCGACGTCCGAACTTTCCAATCTACCCGACAAGACTTTGACGTCTCCGAAGAGTTTCAGGGACGTCGAGGGTATGCCTGTGTAATTCCGAGCGACTTAAAAGCCCGCGAAGACCAGCCTAAAAGTTTCGTGTATTTTCGGTCGTATAAACGGCCCGTGAAAACTAACTGGCATAACAGACCTCGACGGAGGATCTTCGACGACCAACATTCTTGGCCTCGAAAGTCTTCTGGGTAGGAATAAAATTATCCAAGACGACGACATTTGCTTTTTTCGCCTGCTCCATACCGCAGTTTATACTGTTATAAGCATGGTTAGGATAGAAATTTGGTTGAGTTGAAGCTAGAACACTGTATACAACGTATACACTAGTGTGTAAATATATGTCTGTAAACCTCTTATTTCTCTTATTAGTAATTTTATTTTAAATTGGTTACTATACGAATACTTCTTACACCGACTGTAATTTCGAATTACAGTGACCGGCATAATAAAGTGGCCATCCTATATTGTATACAGAATATCTTAAAACTAACGTTTTTACTGAAAAAAGATCCTATTATCGGGCTTTTTTTAAAGGTTTATTGTCACACCAAAGGTTTGTTACCAAAATTGAAAGAGTATTTGCAATAACAAGAACTTATGACTTTATTTTACCAAAACAAGCATTTTCATATATGAGAAAAATAAGTGACCACTATATAAATCTTCATTTATTCAACCGCATATAAATCTTTAACTATTGGAGGTACAATCAGGTACTAACGAAATACTATCATTTTCTATAAAAAAAAATTAATTTTTGAAAAGTCGGGTGCCAAGTTCACATAGCTCTAACCTATGTGACTTAATACAATCGACGTAAACAAGATCATATCTAAAGCTTACTTCGGATCAGCTTGTTTCAAAAGATCTGTCAAAAAGTTTCTACGGTGTAAACTAGGATTGAATATATAGAAATGAACAGCAACTATACAGTGACCGGCATAATAAAGTGGCCATCCTATATTGTATACAGAATATCTTAAAACTAACGTTTTTACTGGAAAAGGATCCTATTATCGGGCTTTTTTTAAAGGTTTATTGTCACACCAAAGGTTTGTTACCAAAATTGAAAGAGTATTTGCAATAACAAGAACTTATGACTTTATTTTACCAAAACAAGCATTTTCATATATGACAAAAATAAGTGACCGCCTTAGAATTTATAGCGTCTTCAATCAATCGCAATGTGTAAACACGATTTACTGCGCGTAATGTGTAAACAACGCGACCTGTGACTAACAGTTCCTTGTTTACATATCGAACAAAGCGCAGCAGTATATAGAAAGGTAGTGAATATGACTTGGTCGAGAAATTTCATATCAGGTCCGAAACCTGATTATCAAAGAATATAAACGCGGTGTTTCGCAGCGAGAGATGGCTCAGAAATATGAAGTTAGCAAAACCGATGTCTAGAAAATTTGTAAGAAATGTTAAAACACCGGAACAGTGGCTGATCGGTTTGGAAGGGGTAGAAAGCAAAGTACAAATTGGCGTGATGATGCAAACATCATCGTGAAGAAAGATCCGAGGACAACTGTCAGGAATATTCGTGAATCACTCAATCTGTCCATTTCCGACCAGACAGTGCGCAGGGGGCTGCGGGAAGCAAATTTACAGAGCCGTTTCGCACGTAAGCACCCTTTGATTAATAAGAGACATAAAAAAAAAGCGACTCGCATTTGCAAGAAAGTATGCAAATCATCCCGTGGAGTTCTGGAAACGAGTTCTGTAAACGGACGAGACTAAGTTCGAGTTATTTGGATGCAAACAACGTTTCCGCGTGTGGCGGAAAACTGGCGAAGAGCTCCAAGATCGTCACCTCCAGAAAACGGTCAAACACGGCGGAGGTAATATCATGGTCTGGGGCTGTCTTTCTTGGGAAGGCGTGGGTCAATTAAGAAAAATCGATGGAATCATGACTGCTGACACTTATATCGATATTTTACGTGAAAATTTGGACGTTTCGTTGATCCAATTAGGTTTGGAGAATAACTTTATTTTACAAGATAACGATCCCAAACATACCGCCAATAAAATAAAGAAGTTTTTTAATTCCCATTACATAAAACTGTTTGGTTGGCCTCCACAGTCCCCAAACTTAAACCCTATTGAAAATTTATGGTTGATTTTGGACGCAAATGTGAACAAAACTGGAGTCACAAACAAAAATAATTACTTCCATGCGCTACAACGAGCTTGGGGAAGTCTCGATCCTAATCATCTACATAATTTGGTCGAAAGCATGCATAGACGGTTGGCGGAAGTCATTAAGGCCAAACGGGGCCATACTAAGTATTAAATTTAATTTTCTCGCAAGAATAAACGAAGATTTATATAGTGGTCGCTTATTTTTGTCATATATGAAAATGCTTGTTTTGTTAAAATAAAGTCATAAGTTCTTGTTATTGCAAATACTCTCTTAATTTTGGTAACAAACCTTTGGTGTGACAATAAACCTTTAAAAAAAGCCCGATAATAGGATCCTTTTCCAGTAAAAACATTAGTTTTAAGATATTTTGTATACAATATAGGATGGTCACTTTATTATGCCGGTACTTTAAAACAAAATTTTAGCTCGTCGCTCAACGTGTTACGAGATATTCTAGAGTACATCTATCATTCTTCGCGTCGTTAATGGAATCTGTATCTCGCTTCGAGAACTGGAAAAGCCCGAAGAACGCACGATAAACACCAAAGTTTATGCAGGCAGAGCGTTCGAGGAGTCATTGAACGTTGAACGCAGTCGAGAACGATCGAGGCATTCGCGTGACGATCGATCCTCCAACCGGAAGGCAAGAAAACGACGCGTCGACCTATTGTCGACAGCCGCTATAACTCCAATCAACGAATCGCGGTTATGCAAATAAGCAAAAAAACTGTTGCGAGTAACGAGCGACGCGTAAGCGTACGAAGTGCTCCTAGTGGTCTGCTTTTGCATCCACCGAGTGCATGCCGGTACGATAGATGCGCTTCGTATGCGCTATGCGGCCGGAGTGCAGTTTATTTCGGTTCGTCCTGTAATATTAGACGCGGTGCAAAGGTCCAAGGCGATAACTGAGATCGAAATTCGTCACTCGCGATCGAGCTGCTTCCCTCTCCATCGTTCCTTTCCAATTGTTGAATTTCGCGGCTAATTAGCGCGTCACCATATGCATATTCATATAGCGGACATCTTGTCCGCGCGTTTTTTTTTTTGGTGCCAGCTGTTTTCCGTTTCTACTGGTTTCACGATGTATATTCTCCATGTGTTCAAATATAACTATTTTACTGTGTCTTAACGATTATTATTAATGTCTTTAACCCTACAATCCTCGTGCTGAGGTGTAAAAGTCCAACACCAATATGTGGGATTACTATTTATTTTATATCGTCCGCGTTCGATTGACTGTTCAACCGCACGTTCCTTCACTGGTGTTTTCGCTCCGTCCTTCTCTACGTTCGACGCTCGTCGGCAAACAGAAAATATACGAACTCTACGATAAACGCACAAGTTCGATCCCCAGCTTGTGCGTTTAAAGAGACTTTACTGTACATACAAACAGATGTTGCCTCTTTGTAATATTAGTATAAAAATATAGATCCCAATTCAAATAGGATAATTATATTAGGTTGTCCCGAAAGTTTCTTTCGCGAGTTGCACTCAATTATTTGATGTGGTCGTGTTTATATAAATAGACAATCCGATTTCATAGATATTCATTATATTATATGTTTATATGTTTATGTTCATGTTCATGTTCATGTTTATATTCATTATATGTTTATATAAATAGACAATCTAATTTCATAGATATTCATGTTGTAACAGTAATGGAGCAAAATGAATCGTGCACAATTCAGTAATGCAACATAAAACATAAAATATTGTGCATGTATTACTTATTAATCAAGCGAAAGAAACTTTTGGGACAACCTAATATTAAGTCTACCGGAAAGTTCTGTCCGTGTTTAGAATAAAACAAAATAATAAATTTCTCATTCCTTGAATAAACTTTATCGAATATAATTTCCATCGTTATTTATGACTTCTAGCCAATGTAATTGCAATTTGTACATGCCATTTTTAATGAATATGACAGAACTTTCCGGTAGACTTAATATTCAAGGTATTTATTTCGAGATACTCACGTTCAAAAATATAATTGGAATGTCTCGTAAGACTACAGTCTTTACTGCTCTCGCACACGTCTAGAATAACAACCACGGAACTACCTTAAAGAGAAAACATTGTTTCCCGAAAAAGAGAAGCTCTATCGACAATTTGTTCGCTCGCTGCTCGAGTTTCTCGGGTCTCCTAATAGCTCGCGAAGCGACGCAGACGAAATATCCGAATATTAAATCATTCGAACAGTTCCTGCCTCGGTCCGCGAGGGGCCCTCGTTACGCTCCAATTCACGATAATGGTCGCACAATAATTTTCTAGCATTTCGAGAAGATCGCTTCTGGTAACGACTAAACGAGTAAACGACGAGCTCCGTTACGAAAGCTTGCGCGCGGCGAACGTGCTGGCTGCGTTCGATATTCGAACGTTTTAGTCGTCGACGCCGAAATACTGGCTAACTTACGGTCAAGTGTATTTCTGGACACGGATTCTCTCGTACGCGAAATTGAACTCGCGCCGCCTCGAGCGGGAATCCGTGAATCGAGTCGCTGAATTTCCAAGCCAGGCGCATGATAAATTTCTTTTCGTTTCTAAAATTGCCACGGCGAACGACCTGGCTCGACGAATCCAATTCTTCGAGCCTGACGCTTCTTCGGGAATCGCTTCGAACCGGTGACGATGGAAGAACGAAGAAAGAACGATGCTGTGCGTGTTACTTCGTAAATGGCTTCAAACATTTTACCTTTCTATAGATGTACAATTAGAATTGCCATAGAGTCTGAACCTTTCGAGCGACATAAACCACTAAACGGAAGGCCAACAATAGTTTATAACATGCTCGCGAAGTTAGGCTGTTTTTGAGTTTATGCTGATATTGCCGTCAATATCAATCTAGTTGCGACCGTCGATGAAGTCTTTAGAATTTCACGTGGTTCCGATCCTCGGCAGCTGTTCGTGTTGTAAACTGGGAAAAACCCATGAGTGGCAGTGGCCTTCCGCAAGACACCAGGTAACCACCCACCCTTGTCTCCAGGGCCCCTGGTAAAGGCGTACCTACGAGGGTGGCGTGGGACTCTAGGTATAGTCGCTGGAAGGGATCTTGTGAGGTCGTAAACCGAAACAGTAGTTATTGCTTTATTGGGTCAGGCAACTGATCCGTAAGACGACAGGGGTGTCGCAGCTCTAATGTATACATGCCCACGTTACACCCCGGGGCCCCAAGACTTGATGTTTGCTACGCGGGTTTTTCCAAATTGGAAAACTCTTGACGATGATTGGTTAACTAAGTTCCTACCTGCCACAGTATTTTCAATAAGTCGGCCAACAGAATTATGTGTGAACGTAGATAAGAAAAAAGTTATTGAAATATGAACATCCTAAGTCTGATACCATACGGCCCTGGACGAAAAGTCTAGCTCAGTCCTTGTCTAAAATGGTGTCAGATTACTAATTGCGGTCGAATTAAGTTGTAAAGATCGATGTCCGACCGACTTTACGACCTCACAAGATCCCTTCCAGCGACTATACTTCTGGTACCCGCGCGAGAGCGTTGGGCCTTGTTTCTAAACCAAGCACCAATCAGGGTATATTTTGAGAATGTAGGAGTGACAAATGAAAGTAGAAGAGATACACCGAGGTATCTTCAATTGTCACTCCAAAAGAGAAAAGCAGATTCTCACGAACCACCACTAAGTTAACTAACTTGTAGAAACCTGCTGCATTTACCAAAATAAAGTTAAAGTTATTTGTTAAAAAGTGTTAAACACTCATTCCAGTTCTACTACTTCAATAGTTTAATTAATTCGTTTGTCATTAACGTTCACATCCGAAGTGAGCATACCAGAAAGACGTTCTTTCAAATACAACCCAGTTATTTTGCTCACGCCGTAACAGTGCGTGTCGATTCGACTCGTTTGGATCAATTTATCTTCCTCTTCCTAGTCCTTGGATTGGGTTCTTGTTTCGTTTTTTTAAGTGCGTAACTGTCACTTCAGTTACTGCACTGAATCCACACATCGCAATACAATTATTTCTATTTTTCCTGACATTACTTTGCCTTGCATGACTCCTTAATTTTGGCTTAGTTTGCGTTATCGTAACTCTGTACATTACATTTATTTTAGTCTTGTGTTTTGTACACGTCTGTTGGGGCCCACCGGGCCCCATCTAGCTCGGGTACCCCGGGGTTGCTAAGCCCGTACTGTAGCTGTACACTCGCATGCTACAGCTCCTGAGGGCTAAGATTGGGTTCTTCGATCATTACTAGGGGTGTGCGGGATCCCGGTCGGGACGGGAATTCCTCCCGGGATCGGGATGGAATCCCGAGAATTTCAGAATCCCGAATACATCCAGGATTTCCCGTGAATTTCCGAGATCCCGAAACCATTCGAGATTTCCCGTGAATTTCCGAGATCCCGAAACCATTCGAGATTTCCCGTGAATTTCCGAGATCCCGAAACCATTCG
>NC_071980.1:11695431-11701590 GCF_026283585.1 Hylaeus volcanicus
AACCATTCGAGATTTCCCGTGAATTTCCGAGATCCCGAAACCATTCGGGACTCCCGAACATTTTCGAGATCCCGTACATTCTCGGGAATCCCGGATTTTTGCGGGATCTCGTGTATTCTCGGGAATCTCGAATCAACTCGGGATCCCGCATAAACTCGAGAATCCCGAATATTCTCGGGAATCCCGGACATTTTACGGGAACCCCGAATATTTTCGGGAACCCCGCACATCCCTAATCATTACGTATCTTACTTTTTTGGAGGCCTCTTCGGAAAGGTGTTCTCTTACTCATCGTGATATTTTCTTGGAATATTGTTCCATTTCGACGTGCCTACTCCATTTCCACGTTATCCTTCTTTTTCAAACGCGAACGCGTCCCTCGTTCAAATACAATAAACTACCTCCGCTACGTGACAGGAGTCTCTCATTTAGCTCCGTGTTTCAAAGGGTTAAAAATAAAGTCGAGCCACTCGACTTCCACTTTTCTGAAGTCCGTCACCCGTGTCCGCGGCACCGCGGAATTTATAAACCGACGACGAGATCTATACGACGTCCGATTCTTAAACAGCGTGCTCGAGAGACGAAGACGCTTGGAGAAGACTGTGTCTCGAATGTTCGCGGTAAGTTTAACACGTTTACGCCGGCGTGTACCACCGGTGGCTCGCATTTATATGTCTCGTCGGGCGGCGTGTACCATAGCGCCGCCCCATGGCGAGAAACAAAAATAACAGCGCCGACGTGAACGTGTTAAACAAGTTTCCTCATAAGAGACCTAATAAGCGAGATCTCTGGAAGGTTCGTTCAGTAAAAATTTTAGGTGACTTATTTACGATGCTGGCTTCGCGCGAGAGCCTGTACTTCGAGGAAATGCAAACAAAAGAAATTGAATTTTAATTCGAGACACGAACCCCTTAATCGTGGAACACGCGAGCTGCACACAAGTCGCTGCATCGTACATGGGATTTGTCAGACTGCCGCGTGTCCCAGACGAATTCTAATTCCGAAAGAGCTCTGTCGAGGGTGAAGCACCGAAATTCCAAGCCGAAGTGGCACACGTGGACGAAGATCGGGAGCTGAAGGAGCTGTGCGGTACTTGGGGACAATTCTGGAGTGTTCGACATTTTTTGGTACTGTTATTCACTAACGGTTGGAACCGAGTGGAGATTCCTTTCTTGAAAAATTTTAAAGACGTAATAGGAGAAGGAGATGTCACGTTAGTTTTGACTTTGTAGGCTTGGAAACCACAAGTAAACTGCATTCGTAGCACGCGAAAATTGGCGGATCAATCTTCCAGTCGAACAATACCGGATAATTCCAGGCTGGAAGATGTCCAAATGCGATCCTGATTGCCATGAATTACTGGCATTCGACACGCGATCGTGATACGTCTTGGAAGACATTTCAGGAAGGCTGTAGCTCATGTCACTTTCAGAAATTATATATTCTGCTGAGATATATGTATAGATTACAGCAGTGGCTCTCAAAGTAATTTTATTTCCAGGACTCATGGGGGTTCGGAAACAAATCAAATCACATTTCTAAAAGGGGGTTCTATTTAAAGATTCTTAGGAATTATAAATTGAATCAAATTTCTGGAAGGGTATTCTATTTAAAGATCCTTAAAAATTAAAAATTGAATCAAATTTCTGCAAGGGTGTCGTATTTAAATATTCTTAGTGATTATAAATTCAATCAAATAAAATTTCTAAGAGAGTGTTCTATTTAAATATTTTTAGGAATTATAAATAGAATAAAATTTCTAAAAGAGTATTCTATTTAAAGATCCTTAAAAATTGAATCAAAGTTCTGGAAGGGTGTTCTATTTAAAGATTCTTAGTGATTATAAATTGAATCAAATTTTTGAAGGAGTCTTTTATTTAAATATTCTTAAAAATTAAAACTTGGAATGAAATTTCAGAAACTAGCACAACAATTGTTCGATATTAACACGTTAACGCCGGCGCTGTTATTTTTGTTTCTCGCCATAGGGCGGCGTAATGGTTCACGCCATCTGATAAACACGCGAGAGCGAGCCACCGGTGGTACACCCCGTCGTGAACGTGTTAAACACAATGTCCACCTTAGCATTCCGTTACGAGGCTCCAAAACAACGCTTTCGAACGGTCGCCACCGTGACGACGGGCACGGACGTCAGTTCTCTATTGTCATAATTTAGTCATTCCACCTAATCGTCACGTGGGAGTGAGACGGTTCATTGAAATTACGGTCACAAGATAGGAGAGACGTCGAGTCGTGAATCAAATCTCATCGTCGAGAGGAAGAAGAATAAGAATAAGAAGGTGTGACCCACTGACACGAGGGTATAGCTTGACCTAGGCGTCGAACAACAAAAAAGAGCAGACAATAGCGAATTTCAATGGCCTCGAAAGTCATCGTAGCGGTCCTCGACGCGAAATTCCTCGACAACGAAGATTGCCACTTTCTTGCTATTTCCAAGAGACCGTTCCTCCTCCGAATCTCAAGTATCGATCGACAAATTTAAGATCCTTCAAAAATTTCCTGTAATTAACATAAATATCGTACGGTATAAATTACGCCTAAGCGACGCATTGCGCAGCTACGAACGTGTCGGTGGTATTCTCACGTTGATTTACGCAAGTAGTGCGAATTACACAGCCACGGGCTCCCAGCCATGTTAATCGTTGCACGCCTACTTGGATGATAAAATATTCGAGACCTGGCTTTGAGAAATCGTCTGACGTGCGTTCGTCACGAATAAGTAGAGTTCCAGGCTAGTTCTAAGTCGTCAACACATTTGGAATAATATTTTATAGTCGATATTTGGTTGTGTCAGCGGAGTGTGTGAGTCGGTATGTTCGACCGACGAACGCAGGACAAAAGCCTGGCGTTTGGCGGAGGTTTCAGAAAATCGGATAAACAAACGCCGATCAACTGCGTCGCAACGGTAATTATAAGAGACCGTTTTTCGACCAGTTACGCAGTAGGGATGTTCGATTCACCGGAAAGAATCGATTCTTGAATCGATTTTGAATCGGAATGAGGGAATCGATTCCTCTTAAAAATCGAAACCAAAGAATCGGTTTAAAAAGAATCGGCTTTTTTGTTTCTTTTTTTATTTTTATTTTTGTAAGCAGATTCCCATACGATTCTTCCGCTCGGCATCGATTATTCTAAAGAATTAATCTTTTATTTTTTTACTTTTCGTCCTCTTACACCAAAGGCAGACTCTACATTGTTTATATTTTCACCACTATTCCTATACTTTTTTCGAATAGTAATGTAGGAGTGAATGTACTTTTATTGTTAAGAAAAATCGATGTTCGATTCTTACATGAAAGAATCGATTCTGGGGAAAATCGAATACCAAAGAATCGATTCAAAAAATCGATTTTTTTACCGAAAGAATCGAATCGGAATCGAACATCCCTATTACCCAGAACGTTCGATGGGTGAATGACGTGTTCTTCCCTTATGTGTCTTTATCTGCTCGTAACGTTTGTGTGTTGCATTTCGACCTAATTAAATATATATTCTATAGAATAATATATAATATATATATATATTGGTAATATATAATATATGTATATATTCAATATTAAATGCCCGTCAATACTTTATTTCATTGGGAGAGGGAGTGAAATTCTATACTACTACAATTCTAATAGTCCGATTTTTTGGATCCAGCTCTGACGTCCACCGATCATTTTTCTTCGATAAAACGACATTCTAAACAGAACCTCAGTAAGATATACATCAATTATTCGTAATAATTAAACTGCGGATCTTTATGCAAAATAAAATCTTCACGAACGTCCCGCCAAAAATTGAGCCTATATAGAAATTTATTTGATTCTGTAAATATAATAACACGAACTTTACTCTCAATCTTTTTTATATTCTTGCATATTGTTTGTATTTTGCTTGCACATTCCAATTTCCTATAAATGCATCAAGATCCCCAGTCCAGTAATAATAATATGACTGTCGATAGTTTCAAGCGAAACGAATCCAGTCTCCGGTTTCCTTCTGCGCGAGCAATTAACAACAACTCGAAAAAAACACTTTCGAACAAGAACAGAATCGAACCACGCGTCTCGGTGCCACGTAATACCGTACAAAAACGTCCTTTGTGTAACGCGTAATTTAGAAGTCATTAAGACGATCATCTCGCGAGTGCCTCGCCCCGCGCACTTGTCGCTACAACCGTTGCTCCTCGCGAACAACCACGTTCCACCGTGAAGAGGGTTGAAATCGTTACAAGAAACCGGTACCGGCGCGCGAGCAATTTGCTCGGGTCCGCGCAACTCTGACGGCCGGAATATAACGTGTCGGGGAAAATAGGTTTCACCGCGAGGAGAAAAGCAACTCGAGGGAACTGACAAGAGAACGTCGGGCGAAAAATATTTAACGCGGTGGTAAGTGCAAATACCCAATTACGAGTTTGTTCGACGATAACTCGATCTCTAGTGTCTCGAGTTTGATGAACAACCGTTGCTTGTCTCTGTTTCGCGTATCATCGAATTATCCGAGCCGGAGTCGCGAAGCTCAATTCTGCGGAACGTATTCGAAAATTATTATTATAGTTGGAAAGATTTCTCGGAACAAGTTTTCCCATATATCAATCTTCGTTTGAAATCTATTTCGTAGATTTCGTTCGTCGTGTTTGACGAACAACTGTTGTTGTACTCTGTTTCGCGTATCATCGAATTATCCGAGCCGGAGTCGCGAAGCTCAATTCTGCGTGACGCATTCGAAAATTATTATTATTGTTGGAAAGATTTCTTAGAACAAGTTTTCCCATATATCAATCTTCGTTTGAAATCTAATTTGTAGATCATGCATCTAACGCACGCTTAAATTTACAACGTTCTAAATATATTGCTTGGACAGCGAGTGTCTATGAATTTATTCAATGTAAACTGTTGTACGTAATTTATTCAAGGTGCAATTATTATTTTTAGGAACTCGTTGGCAACCGTTCATCGATCATCGACGATTTCTGTCGCGTTCTATTTTTGTTGCTTTCACCTAACGGCCAGCGATATCGAAGCCGGCTCTCTATCGTTGTCATTTTCTTTGCCTCGCCTGGTAATTAGCTTTGGATGATTAGACGATCCCGTATGTGGGTTAGGCGATCGCGAATCGTCGGCTAAACGCGCCGGGGGAACGAATGCTTGTTTGCTTTCTTACGCGTGTCGCGAGCGAACCGCAAGCCTATGATATACGATGCCTAGGTTAATATATGGAACGTTTCGAAAATAGTAACGCAAATGTACAAGTGGAGACGGAAGTGTTGCGTCCTGTCGTGAAATACGACGTTTAACTTGTAGTCGACAAAAAGACTGGACGAAAGCCGCGAGTAAATTAATGTTGCGAATTGCGAAAGCGTCGAAGACTATTAGTGACTAGGCTTCGTGAAAGTCGAGTGGGAGTATCTGGCAAGATTCTACTCGACAAGTTAGACATTCGGTTTCGATTAGGTCAGCGCAAAAAATTGTGTATTATAATTCAAAACATAATTTCGACCGAAAGGCTGAACTTTGGCTCAAGGGCCCATTTTTTTTTTTGTTTTTTGTTAAAACTTATCAAATCTTATAGTTTTTGACTTGAAAAGTCTGAAAATGCAAGTTAAAAGTTTAGGAAACCTTTTACAACTCCACCGACAACAAATTCATCGAAAACGAGGACCATGTACTGCTCGTACCAGAGAGAAATGAATCCAAGGATCGAGGAGCTCGTCCTTTTACAACAGTGTAGGAAACCAATAGTTTAAAAGATACGAGTACATAAAGATGTGTGTATTTGCCTCTACCCATCCTCTGATTGGTTCGCACGGATGACCGTTCAATTCGCACCTCTGTTCAAGTCTTCATTTCTTTTATATTTCTTTTGTGTTTGAAATAACGAAAAAATAAGTTCAGGAGGATAATTCTATTTCAATTTATTTAAATAGAATTTATTTAAATAGATTTATTAAATAATTTATTTAAATAAATTTAACTTATTTAACATAAGTTCTATTTAAATTTTGTAAAAAGTTTTCTAAGTGAAATTATACGCTTTGAAAGTATACGCGATAATTTCTATATTACAGGAAAAGAAGTGTGTGTGCGTGCGCGCGCGCGCGCGTGTGAGTGAGTGAGTGAGTGAGTGAGTGAGTGAGTGAGTGAGTGAGTG